>NW_026571175.1:30234397-30499397 GCF_026225935.1 Boleophthalmus pectinirostris
CGGGCATGACGGCGCAACGTGTCCCCTACAGGTAAGTACTGTTGGTGTACTATTACATGTATACAGTGGTGGGTAGAGTATCCACAAACGGTACTTAAGTAAGAGCAACATGACAACTATTTTCTTCATTATTTGTCTCCAAAACCAAAATCAAAAAACGGATAACGATTCGGGATTTTTTTTTTTCAGTTTTCGATTTTGTGTTTAGATGAATAATGGAAAAAAAAGTTTTGCGCCACATACAGACTGAACAAGGACTAAAACTAGGACTAAAACTGGTTTCAGTCCTGGTCTGGTCCCGGGTCTAGTCCTGGTTTCAGTTCTGGTCTGGCCCCGGTCTCATTCCAGGTCTCAGTCTGGTCCCGCTCTCAGTCCGGGTCTGGTCTTGGTCTCAGTCCTAAACCAGGACTGAACCAGGACTTACCAGGAGTGTCGGGACGGGCTCGGAGGTGCACCCGTGTAGACTGTAGGGTGATTAGGACTGAGACCCGGGACCAAACCGGGACTCAGAACAGGACCAGACCAGGGTCGAGACCTGTTTTAGTCCTGGTTTAGTCCGTATGCGGTATGACTTAATGTAATTGGACAGACAATACACATAATATGACATTTCCAAAGAAAATCATGAAAAAAATGAAAATACAAAACAAAATCATATCTGAAGGTCAGTTGTAAGTAGCGCAGATGTTAAAATTATTTAGGTTTTTTTACAACATAAAGCTTTCCAGTTGTGTTTCAGTTGTTCACAGTGGGAAGAGTAACCATAAACTTTACTCAAGTAACTTCAAACTAAATATTACTCAAGTAAAATGAGTGCTACCCACCTCTGCACAATTGGAGATAAATGATGTTTTTATTAAGTGTGAACATGCTTTTATGTGTGTTTATATTTTGCGTTTGTTCCACACAGAGCTCCAGAAATCATCCTTGGACTCCCGTTCGATCAGGCCATAGACGTCTGGTCTCTGGGCACCATGTTGGTCACTTTGCTCACTGGGTTTGATCTGTTTCCCGACCGAACAGAATTTGAGACTGTAAGTACACTATTGTTCTTAAGAAAACGTTCGCACAGTCGTAAAAAATCCAAACATTTAACCACGTCTTGTATCTTTTGTTTCTTTAGCTGAGGACTATAATCAAAATATTCGGTCAACCTCCCGACAACGTCCTCAGGGAAGCACTCAAGACCCACCAGTTTTTCAATGCCGATGGGGCCAGCTGGAAGATAAAGGTAAACAGCTTTTTTTTTTTTTCGCCAATTAATTTAAGGTCGTCATGGTAATTCACCCTGATTTTCTTTTGGATTAGACCGCGCAGGAGTTTGAAAAGTCTTCTCAGCTGCCTCCGAATACGAACGAGGCCCACGAAACAGACGCCTTTGAATCTCTGGATGAAGTGATTCAGGTATGATTAAATTTTAGGTCAACATTTCTTATGCTAAATTTGTGTTCACAGTTCTTATTTTGGAATTATTACTCTTTTTCAGTCCAATATGAAACACGATTATGACGACGCTGAGCTAGGTGCCTGCATTAACCTGGTGAAGGCGATGCTCTGTCTGGACGGGACTCGGAGGATCACTCCTGCTCAGATTCGAGCGCACAACTTTATCAGGTGAGTAGGAAATCCCACAACAAAACTATAGGCGAGTTTCATTGTTGACAAAAGCGCGCGTTGCATGCTGGGAATTATTTTGGTCGGCGGCAAGAAACACTAATTCAACATGATGGACGGAGCGAGAAAGCACGTAAAGGGTATTGATCCCATTGATTTATCCACTCTAACGGCAGAGGACCGAAGACCATTTGACCAGAAATTGGTCATAAGCATCGATGGACGCCAAATCACCCTTTTCAACCCCTACAAAAGGTGGAAGAAACCAAATTTCTGGTCAGAATCGCCAACTACCTGGCCAAATATTCACTTCGGTGATATCCACAATGACTTGGTGAAAACTCCTGGGCCATTCACAGCAGAAAAGATGAAAGCCTCCAAGAGTCTTAGAGAGTTAGTTCTTTGAGACAGCCTTTGTGTTCGCAGTACAACTTGAGTTAGATTTGTTACATTGTACTTAGTTAGGGCTCCTTAGTTTATTAGATTATTTTGTTAAATTCCTTTTTATTTTCTCCTCAATGCCTGTTTTTTTTTTTTTTTTTTTTTGTTCTTTCCCTACACTGTAAATAATAAATGCACAATTTTTAGTTAAACCTTAAACATCCTGGTTTTATTGTTACTTCCCATTCTCCCCTAGCAAAGGGGACGTAACAACTTGTGGGAACATGTGTCTAAAGTTAAAAAATAACAATATTGGAGTGCTACACTGGATCAAAAATCTTATGCAGACAGGTGCTCATTAAACCGGATGGATTAGATTCTTGTAAAGGAGAAAAAAGGATAGCAGAGGCACTCTGATTTGCGGTGAATTTTTTCATAGTCACGCCAATGTCTTAGTCTACATCAAACTGATTGAGTAAGCAGGAAGTGTGACCATTTATAGGGGTCGTGACCCCAGACACGGGATAGTTAAAAAAACAAGCAAACTAAATCTCCCAAAACATTTACATGAATCCAAGTATATTGACAACATACCATTCTACCATTCATTTCATGTGTCTAAAGTTTGTCTGCCACATGTTTATTGAAGTCACCTTTTCCTCACCCTGTGAGGGTTTCATTGTGCCCCTCCTTCTCTTCTTACCCTATTTGGTGTTTCCTGGGCAGATCCCAATCACACACCTGCTGAGCTCCACTCCTGATACACACCAACTAATCATCACCTGCCATAAAGACCTGCTGACCTTCTCTTCAGTGCCAGATCGTTCCATCAGTCTAGTGGTGAACAACTTAGGCTTTTGTATGTTTTTTGAGATTTCTAAAAACCTTTTTGATACTTACCAGTTTCTTTTTGTTCTATCCCAGAACTTCCATTTGGAGCCAGCCTCATCCCATCGCCACCTGTTTCCGTAAGCCTCTGGTCAGCTTCCATCTCTTCGTACCTCCCATTTGCCGCCAACCTGGACCCGTCCTGTCTCCCCTGGAATCTATTCCCCCTCCACAACTATTTTTGTTAAATAAAATATCTTTTTTTTTGTACATTTGGGTCCAACCAGTAATTCCTAACACACCCTCAAGGACAGTCTAAATGTTATGAACTTGAGAAAAAAAAACACTTGATTAACTTTGAAGTTGTTTTTTATAAAGTGTCAGTGGAAGTGGGATTAAAGGAGTTCTCAAACGGTGGGTGAGGGTCCAAAAAAGGGGGTGCAGAGTGTTTAAGAGCAGTAGAGTCTGCTTGGTCTATTTTAAGCCTAAATGAACATTAATCAGATAAAATGGAGATAGATCTTTAAAAACATTGATATATATGTGCCAAAATAACTGTAAAATACAAAGAAATATAGGAAATGACTAAGGTGGTCTTGATTTGGTCTTGATGGGCCGTAGTCTCGGTCTTGTCTTGGTCTCAACTCTCAGAGGTCTCGGTCTTGTCCTGGTCTCGGGACCCTGTGGTGTCGGACTGGTCTTGGTCTTGACTACAACACTAGAGATACATCTTACTGACTCGTATGTGTTAAATGCAGGTGAGCGCGTAAATTACGAGAAGAAATGTCTCAAACTTCAGTAGCCGGACATTCACTCATACCTGATCGATACAACTATCCCTGCCTCTGGGAGAACCTGAAATCTGCTGAAATCCTACAAGACACTGACATGATACCAGACAGGACAGCGGCTCTTTCTGCAGGAGACATGCGCAGTAGAATGCCAAGTGATCTCATAATCCTTCTATAGATTGGTAATTCCAGGACTGAAATGATCCATGTGATTCTAGTGAAGGTGTATGGAGTTTAACCCTTACATACTATTTGGGTTAATTTTGACCCGTTTTGACATTCAACAGTAGTAAAAATACACTAAACATCATTTTTTGATCCTGAAATTTGAAGACTTTTCCTAAAATTTGCCAAAATAAACAAAAATGAAAATATTATAAAATGTTATATTTTTATATACCACTGCTTTGAATGCACTGACTAGTTTGAAATAAGCACAATGGCTGCAGTGGATAAAAATGGTTATATTATAAATTCAGTTCCACAATATTCATGTCAGTTTCAAATGCAATAAATATCATCATCATCATATTGGCTTTTATGTTTTTATTTGTTTTGTTAAACAGGACATGATACTGTGTGATAGCAGATGTTTTTCTCAAAAAATTAGTGTTGTAAATCTTACAAAAATATGCTTTTCCTGCTCTCTGAAACATTATATTTATATATTACATATATTTATTCATGTGGGACAGTCTATTTATTTGGTATAGACACTTGCTGTAAGGGAATTCTTGACCTGGACCATACTGTGAAAGCTTAAGAAATGAACAGTATGTAAGGGTTAAAAACACAATGGAGCACTTCCTGTATTACCACATGACATCACAAGTTGGGACAGAGTGTTTTCTGTTTGAGAGAAGAACTAAAAATGCAGGAGCTGTGTGTTAAACATGTGTGAATGAAACAAAACACAACTCCAGGTTTGTTTGTGATGAGGAAACAACATTATAACATAGATGAGAAAAAAGTGTAACCAAAAAGCTTAAAGTTGCACTGCGTAACATTTTTAGTTTCTGCCACCTGCTTGTCTCCATGGAAATATTATTGCTTTCATCACTATCAAACGGAGCCATAGTTCTCCTTCTCTTTCTCTGAGACGTTGCTTTTGGAAGAGTCTAAAAATGTGCACAGATTTGAACGTTTGATCCTGCTTCATCCTGTTCCTGCTCAGACAAACTGATCCGTGTGTCTGGCCAGCTCTCAGTCCTCCATCTGCGCTCCACCGCCGCACGTTTGCACTTCAACCAAAGCACCACCTCCCTCTTTTTGCCTCTGACCTTATCACCACAGCTAAGATCAATACGCCTTCAACTATGTCAACTTTCAAATAAATAAATCTATATTGGGAAATTCCGGCAGCAGGAGCAATATGGGAAAAATATTTATGTCAAGATTTTGTAAGAAGTTATGTCACAATTTCAGTTTTATTATGATTTATGTACAATGTAGGCACCTTGTAACTTTTTGTTCAGGGGTCCGTCACCTGCTTGTTTCCATAGATATGTCATTGCTCTACCTGAAATGTTCCACAGTATGACATTAAACAGCTCTACCTTTTTAAATTTATTCAATTACAGGTGGATTTATAGCTTATTTTTGAGCTATAAAACTTGCAAGTCTCAAGTAAGTCTCAAGTCTTTGACCTCAAGTCCGAGCCAAGTCAAAAACAGGAAAGTCCAAGTCGAGTCTCGAGTCACTGGCCCATAAGTCCAAATCAAGTCCATCTGCTTTGAGCTTCAAGTCATTTCAAGTTTTTAAAACAGCTTAGATTTTTGCAATTTATATGAACTTTAAACAAAATTGTAGTTAAAAAGTCACGGTATATTTATATATGAGTATTTATAGAGTATGTAAGAGTTGTAGAAATATCTTTTTAAATGTCTTGACAAGATCTTAGTGTGAATCATTACAGTCGGAATAGAAATAATTCAGATTTAAAAGTGCTTCTCAAGTCCCAAGTCTTAGTCCATTTTATAAAGTCAAGTCTAAAGTCCTAAAAATAGTGACTCAAGTCTGATTTGAGTCCAAGTCACGACTTGCAAGACCCCAACTCTGGTGAGCCGAGTCACCTCTCCACAGATCTGACCTGTAACTTTGTCTGGATTGGTCTTGATGAAAGAAAAGGATTAATGCCACACTGTGAAATTTTCCAGACAAAGCAATAACATCTCCATAAAGAAAAGCCGGACCAATCCATCCATTTTCTTCCGCTTATCCGGGGCCGGGTCGCGGGGGCAGCAGTCTAAGCAGGGACTCCCAGACACGTCCTCCAGCTCCTCCGGGGGGACCCCGAGGCGTTCCCAGGCCAGCCGAGAGACATAGTCCCTCCAGCGTGTCCTGGGTCTTCCCCGGGGCCTCCTCCCGGCGGGACATGCCCGGAACACCTCCCGAGGGAGGCGCCCAGGAGGCATCCGGAACAGATGCCCGAGCCACCTCAACTGGCTCCTCTCGACGTGGAGGAGCAGCGGCTCTACTCCGAGCTCCTCACCCTATCTCTAAGGGAGCGCCCAGCCACCCTGCGGAGGAAACCCATTTCGAGCGCTTGTATCTGCGATCTCATCCTTTCGGTCACTACCCAGAGCTCATGACCATAGGTGAGAGTAGGAACGAAGACTGACCTCTTCACCACAACGGTCTGATACAGCGACCGCATCACTGCCGAAGCTGCACCGATCCACCTGTCAATCTCACGTTCCGTCCTTCCCTCACTCGTGAACAAGACCCCGAGATACTTGAACTCCTCCACTTGAGGCAAAGACTCCCCACCCACCCGGAGAGGGCAAGCCACCTTTTTCTGGTCGAGAACCATGGCCTCAGACTTAGAAGAGCTGATCTTCATCCCAGCCGCTTCACACTCGGCTGCAAACCGCCCCAGTGCACATTGTAGGTCCTGGTTCGATGAAGCCAACAGGACAACATCATCCGCAAACAGCAGAGATGAGATCCTGTGGTCCCCGAACCGGACCCCCTCCGGCCCCTGACTGCGCCTAGAAATTCTGTCCATAAATACAATGAACAGAACCGGTGACAAAGGGCAGCCCTGGCGGAGTCCAACATGCACCGGGAACAGGTCTGACTTACTGCCGGCAATGCGAACACAGCTCCTGCTCCGGTCATACAGGGACCGGACAGCCCTTAGCAAAGGGCCCAGGACCCCATACTCCCAGAGCACCCCCCACAGGACACCACGAGGGACACGGTCGAATGCCTTCTCCAGATCCACAAAACACATGTGGACTGGTTGGGCAAACTCCCATGAACCCTCGAGCACCCTATGGAGAGTGTAGAGCTGGTCCAGTGTTCCACAGCCAGGACGAAAACCACACTGCTCCTCCTGAATCCGAGGTTCGACTATCGGCCGGATTCTCCTCTCCAGTACCCTGGCATAGACCTTACCGGGAAGGCTGAGAAGTGTGATCCTCCTATAGTTGGAACACACCCTCCGGTCCCCCTTCTTATACAGAGGGACCACCACCCCGGTTTGCCAGTCCAGAGGTACTGTCCCTGACCGCCACGCGATGCTGAAGAGGCGTGTCAGCCAAGACAGCCCCACGACATCCAGAGACTTAAGGTACTCAGGACGGATCTCATCCAACCCCGGAGCCTTGCCACCAAGGAGCTTGCCAACCACCTCAGTGACTTCGGCCAGGGTGATGGATGAGTCCGCCTCCGAGTCCCCAGCCTCGGCCTTGGTGCACTGTCTAGTACCCCTCCCAAGGACTCCAAGAAGGCCGGGTACTCAGCACTGCTGTTCGGCCCGTAGGCCGACACCACAGTGAGAGACCTGTCCCCAACCCGAAGGCTACCTCTCGTTCACCGGGGTGAACTCCAACACACAGCGTCTGAGCTGTGGGGCAATGAGCAGGCCCACACCAGCCCGCCGCTGCTCTCCGCGGCCAATGCCAGAGAAATGGAGAGTCCAGCCCCTCTCAAGGAGTTGGGTTCCAGAGCCCAAACTGTGCGTGGAGGTGAGGCCGACTATATCTAGTCTAGATATAGGCCGACTATATCTAGACTACATCTCTCTGCACCGGCCCCATATGGCTCCTCCCGCGGGTGGTGGGCCCACGTGAGGACGGCCCCATGTCGCTCCTTCGGGCTGAGCCCGGCCGGGCCCCATGGGGGAAGGCCCGACCACCAGGCACTCGCTGACGAGCACCCACCCCAGGCCTGGCTCCAGGGTGAGGCCCCGGTGACGCCAATGTGTGTGACTCATCATGTGGGGCGTCTGACCCGTCCCCCCGGACCTGTTTGCCTTGGGTGACCCTACCAGGGGCATGAAGCCCCCGACAACATAGCTCCCGGGATCATTCGGGCACTCAAACCCCTCCACCACTATAAGGTGACGGTTCAAGGAGGGGCTTTTAAGTTTAAACAGTGAAATGGAAACTGAAAGTAGTTTCCCTTTTTGTGCTAGTCGTTGCATTGCAAACAGGAAGTGAGCATGAGCGCACTTCTGGCTCCATTGAATTCCATTTCAATTCACTTTGTATTGGAAAAACATCATCCCTCTTTCTGTAACTGCTGCTGTCAGGCTCATCATTTTGGTCTTAAAATGTTCACATTAACCCGCTCTATATGATCCTGCTGTTTTTATTTCACTCTTTGAGCCCTGGTTTCACTGGACTGGAGCCGACATTTCACATATTAATGAGACATAAACACCATCAGGACAACATCAGGTTCAGTGAGAGATTAACCCAACAAATCCAACTTAATCCAGACACGAGGAGTCAAACCTGGGACAAAAGGTCTCAAGAGCTGCTGGCTTTTCTGAAAACATCATCTGCTCACTGTCAGACGGGAACATGCACTTGTCTTTAATATATCAATATTTACAAGTGGAGTAAATATTGCAACTATAGGCTACATTACAGGTCAGATCTGTGGAGAGTTGCCCCTACTCACAGAGAGAATTACTGTATTTTTGAGCAATAGAAACACCCGTGACTGATGCTAAATTGATGTGTTTAATGCCATAACATGGAACATTTTAGACAAAGCAACAACATCTCCATGGAGACAAGCAGGTGATGGTCCCTCCACCAGAAAAGTTACACAATGCACCGTTTTAAAGAGGGAGCATTATACACTTTTTGGAGCTTTCTACTATGTTATAATGTTGTTCCCTCGTCAAAGATATGCCTAAAGAGGTTTTAAATATCATCTATGCACGTTTGAGTAATTTAGTGATCTCTCCTATAATAAATAAATAATTCAATGAAAAAGTATACAGATAAAATAATAACTAAGACATAATACTATTTTTTGTATTACACTGTATTAAATATTAAATATGCATAGTATTTAATTTATTTTGTTATATGTAAGTATTTGTAAAGTTTCATAATCAAAGTACATAAGCAAGCACATAATTTTTGAAACTATGTCATGAATAAGGGTGGCTTTTCTGTTTATACAGTATGTAGTATGTATGATTGTTTCTCTCTTGGCACAAACTCGAAATAAAAACAAATCAATCAATCTTGGGTCCTATAGGCTCTATTCACACTGACGTCATAAACCAGGAAGACGTTGGGAAAGATGTGATGACAACTTCCGGTGTAGTTCCCGACACTGGGCTCACTGACCGAACCCACTGAAAACCCACTGAAGTAAATGTGATCAGTGGTAAAATGAAGTCTGCAGACGTATGTGCTGTTTGGAATCATTTTGAATTTAGCACCTCGTCTCTTCTAATCGCATGTACCCAGTGCGCTTGGAGTTGTGCATCAGTGGGGAAATGATGAAAACGAACATAACGGAACACTACAATGACGTGGAGATGAAGAAAACTGGGCCTGGGAAGTTGTCATCGCATCTTTTCAAACGTCTTCCTGGTTTGTGACGTAAGCGTGAATAGGCGAGTTTCAGCTGACGTCATTGTTATTAAAAGCCCGCATTGCATTCTGGGAAATATTTTGGTCGGAGGCAAGAAACACGATAGCGGTCAAACACAGTGCGTAACCTCGCGTATTTATCGCCGATAATGGTAAATTCCTGCTGCACTATCGGATGCACAAATAGAAGCACGGAAGAAGGAAAATGTCTTTTTCGTATTCCGAGTGAAAAGAACCGCTAACGGCGAATTAAACGGCTTTCAAACATCCGCAGAGCAAATGTAGAAGATCCTAGCAAACCGTGGACTCCAACAAGTTCAACAACGCATCGAGACTCTTGTAGACTTTCATCTTTTCTGCTGTGAATGGCCCAGAAGTTTCCACCAAGTCATTGTGGATATCACCGAAGTGAATATTTGTCCAGGTAGTTGGCGATTCCGACCAGAAATTTGGTTTGGTCCACCTTTTGTAGGGGTTGAAAAGGGTGATTTGGCTCCATCGATGCTTATGACCAATTTCTGGTCAAATCGTCTTGGGTCCTCTGCCGTTAGAGTGGATAAATAACCGAGATCAATGCCCTTTACGTGCTTTCTCACTCCATCCATCATGTTGAATTAGTGTTTATTGCCGGCGACCAAAATAATTCCCAGCATGCAACGCGCGCTTTTGTCAACAGTGAAACTCGCCTATAGAGTCTATTCGAATCCTCCTTACGGTTTAGCTGTAAGATTCTGTCCAAGGCTGCACCCACAAGCCAACATCACCTGTGCTCCCACACTCGCATTTTTCATGAATATAGAAAACTTCACAAACCTGATGCAATGTGCAGTAGTTTCATTAGTGGAACGTACGCTGTTGTGTTGGCGTGCTCTGAAGGGGGAGTGACTTAGAAGGGAGGGACAAAAACTAAAACTAAACTTATTAAACATTAAAGAAAATGGTTAGGGTTTGAAATGTTCCACAGTATGACATTAAACAGCTCTACCTTACATTTATTCAATTACAGGTGGTTTTATTACTCAAAAATACCTTGAAAAACAGACATTCTGACTGTGAGCTGGGTCGCCTCTCCACAGATCTGACCTGTAACTTGGTTTAGATTGGTCTCCATGAAGATAGAATAAGACTTTTTTTTTTTCCCATACTGTGAAACTTTCCAGACAAAGCAATAACACCTCCAAAAACAAAGAAAAAAAGCATCTCAATCAATCAATCAGTCAAAAAAGCATCTGACAAACCCTCCACCAGAAAAGTTACACAATGCACCTTTAACTGCATATCAGCCCTGACTATAGATAGATCTTAATTTCCTCCAACTAAAATTAGAATGACTTGGAGTTGAGTCGTAGCCTGAAACGCTCTCAGCTCCATAAGCTTGTGTCAGAGTGGATTCATGTTGCCGGATAATAATATTGTGAGACCATCATGTATAATAACTATTGGAGATAAATCTATAAATCGAATTCCAGTGTTTTCCCTCCTGCTTCCGAATGTAATTAGCAGCCGAGGGCACGGCCGTGGAGTCTGGAAAACGAGACGATGATGATGATGGTTTAGAAGTGTAAGCTCAGAGGAGGGCGGGGCACTCCCATCGTGACTCAGCTCCTGATAATAAAACTCTACAACGCTAATGCTGAAGTATCCGGTCATGTGTTTGTTTGTGCTTTACAAATTCGAAAAGAAAAGTTGAGTTTTGAGAATGGTGATGGAGACTGAAAACAATTTACACCACGGTCAGTGAGAATTCCAACATCTAACTGCGTACTCGAGAAAGTGCAATGGAACGGCCAAACAAAAAGGGATTCGGAAGAACAAACTCGGCCTAGTTCAGCGCAGACCGAGTCGATTGGATTTACGTCTCAGCAAAAATGGTGGCGCAAGAGTAAACAGGAGAATTGTCTTTTTGTCATATTGATGTTAAGTTGTGTTTGTGTAGAGAAAGTGTCTTCTAAAAACTTTGCAGTGACAATTACACGTTCTGTCTGTAAATAGATCTGCCATCTTGTATCGTATTCTATATGTTAATAGGGTTTGGCAAAACAAGTGTTAAAGTTCAGCCTAAACCCCTTCGATCTACAGAATAACTTTATTTATATGCATTAACTGCATAATTTGTTTGTTTTGTTAAATCATTGTTATATGATGCATGATTATGTTAATTGACCGAAGAAAATAAACTACTACTACTACTACTACTTTCTTTCACATCGTTTTACAGTAAACACATTTTTTTCTGAACATGTAAAAGTCAAACTGCTGTTATTGAGTCGCCGACAGCAAACAGACTGATACAATTACACAATAAGACATCATTAACAGTAGCAGTAGAATACAATAAAGTGTCACCATTTTCAATACAGTGATTCCTACAGTTCATAATAATATGAAGAAATGTGAGGCTTTTACAGTGAACACAGCACAGGACAAATGAACTGAACTGATGTTGACCCACACTTGTGCTTCTAAAATGTACTTTTTAAACTTTCCAGTGTTTCTAGTGACTGTCTGGAAGATGACTCCACTGTCTGATGGTTTGAAAGAAAAACTGTGACTGAACAAAAGCCAAGGATCTTTTTTTTGGAACTATGAAAATTCAGTTCATAGTGTTGTTTGCTTAGAATAAACTGACAGACAAACTGATCTGCTCTGTACAGTAAAAAGAGGACAGGGGCCCGTGTGGAGGCCCCTGTGGGACCGTGGAGTATCTTTGCTCTAATGACCTGTTTCTCTTTTGGTCAGAGCGACACTGAGTGAAACACTTTCATAAGGTGGATTCCATCAACATCAGAGCAAAGAGCTGAGAGACGTCAGATTACCGACCCAGAGTGTGGCATTAAACATGTCAACCCGTTTCGCCTCTCCACAGAGCTGACCTGTAACTTGATCCTCATCAGCTGGCCTGGAATATTGCACAGTGAGACATTAAACGCATTTATCTCCATGGAGACAAGCAGGTGGTGCCAGTGTCACTGTAAGAATGTGACTTTCTTAAGGTATGATCTTTGCAATAACAGCACCTTTAACTCAATAAAGACACATACATTTTATTGTTTTATGTTACAATGTTGTTTGCTCATCAAAACACACTGAGTTGTGTTTTGTTTCATCAAAAAGAAAATTAGAACAAACATTATGAAATTGTGTATATCTGTTAAAGGGGTGGAGCTCTGGAACAACTGTACAGAAAACCTAAAATTGTGCAGCAGTCTCTTCCATTTTAAAAAGAAGTTTGAATGTTTAACTCTGGACAGATACGTGAATTATGATACTTAGTGTGTGCTTTAGTACTTTTGTTCTGTTTCTGATTTGTTTGTTTCCTCTTGCTGTATTTATGAAGATGAACTGGTGTCGAGATGACGCTGGGTAAAAGGGTAAAAGAATAATAAGCTCAAGTTTCAGCCTGCAACTTTTTGGTCTGTGTAAATATGACTGTGAATTTATGTCAAAATATACCTGTGACTGAAATAAATAATCACATAAAAAAACAAAAAAAACAACAACAAATGTTTAACACAAATCCTGCATATTTAGGTTGAGTTCTTTTCTCAAACAGAAAACACTCCACATTGGGATAGTCATACACTCCACGGTGTTTTTAAACTCCACACACCTTCATTTGAATAATTTGGATAATTTCAGCTCTACATTTGCCGATCTCTACTGAACTAAAAGTAAAAGGTAGCACTTCATGACATCACAAGGTGGAACAGAGCAGTTTGAGCTTTAGAGACATAAACAGACTAATAATCTTGGGGTAATAATGGACTCAGACTTGAACTTTAACAGCCACATCAAATCAATAACATCTGCAGCCTTTTACCATCTAAAAAACAACAAAAATCAAAGGTTTACGGTCTAAAGCAGACTTGGAGAAACTTATCCATGTGTTTGTCTCCAGTAGGTTAGATACTGTAATGTTCTGCTCACTGGTCTCTCCAAACGAGCTGTGAGACGCTGCAGAACATCCAGAACGCTGCAGCTCGGGTCCTGACTCGAACTAGGAAGTACGAGCACATAAGTCCTGTGCTCAGGTCTCTGCACTGGCTTCCTGTGGCTCAGAGAATAGACTTTAAAGCAGCTCTGCTTGTGTACAAGTCTCTCCATGGCCGAGCACCAAAGTCCATCTGTGACATGTTAGTGTCATATGAACCATCTCACACTCTGAGGAGCTCAGGGACCGGCCTCCTGCTGGTGCCCAGAGTCACGACTAAACAAGGGGAGTCAGAGTTTCAGGTTCATGCAGCTAAAACCTGGAACAGTCTGAACATGTGAGACAAACTCTTCTGTGACGCTGTTTAAATCCAGACTCAAAACATTTCTGTTTGACTGTGCATATGACTGAAAGGTTTTCATTCCACACTCTTCTCTCTGATTTATGTCTCTCTTTTAATTTTAATCTTCATGATTATTTATGTTTTGATTTGTTTTTATTATGATTTTAATGTATTTCTTATTCTGTAAAGCACTTTGAATTACTTTGTGTATGAATTGTGCTATACAAATAAACTTGCCTTGCCTTGCATAATAATAAGAAATAACTCAAACGTGTGAATGAAACAAAACACAAGCTCAGGTGTGTTTTTGAGATGGAAGCAGCAACCTATAAAGCTGACTAAAAGCTAAAATTTTGCGTAATGTAGGACCTTTAAAGCCATAATGAGGAACAATTCAGGCAAATCTTAATGTAGAGAAGCAGGTGATGGACCCCTCACCTGAAAAGTTACATAACGCACATTTAATACTTATTTAAAATTCTGTTTGTCAGTCGTACAGTGAAAATGTTTTGGAAATTGTGAATGAACAGATTTTGCACAGACCTTCAGACGTGTGAAGTGAACATGGACTTTTCATTCACTACATGGGATTCCTATGAAGAAGAGCACAGGTTTGTCAAGACGCAGCGTTTACCCAGAGCTAAGAGGGACGAGACTTTCAAAATAAAACTCAAGAATGACACTACTGTAAAGCATGTTCATAAAGGAGCACGTTTAACTCATCTATTAACAGAAAAACTTTCATATTTTACCTCAAAACAGAATACAGACTAAATGTAACGGGAGATTAGGTAACGTGTATTAAAGCAGACCTGTTATGGATTGTTTTTGGAGTAATTTGTGCATGTTTGAGCAATCTGTAATCGCTCATTTTCAAGACACCATTTTGTCAGTCAAGCCCCATTTCTATTGTTGTTGTTTCTTTTCACTGACACAAACGTAATATATATTTTTTTAAAGCCGATTCAGTAATTTCTTGGACTACTACTTTGTACTAGCCAGCTTTAAAGAGTCAATATTACGCTATTTTCTGATCTCTTGTAATGTTGTTTTCTTATCACAAAGAGACCGGAAGTTGTGATTCTGTTTCATTCACATATGTTTAATCCTGGATATTTAGGCTAAATTCTTCTCTCAAACAGAAAATACATGCTGCTTCTTGTGGTACAGGGCATGCTCCACTGTGTTTTTAAACTCCATACACCTTCACTAGAATGAACTGGATAATTTCACCCCTGATATTGTCAAACTCTGCTAAACGAAGGTCCAGTTTACAGGTACATGGGTATTTTTAAAAATCTGTGCCCATCTTTTACACGCAAATGGAGAATTCACCTCTGAAAATGAATCTTACTAAAAACTCCGGTTAGAGTGGAGATTCTGGAAAACTACGATTTGGCGTTTGCGTGTAAAGTGAGATAAACGACCAATGTTTACCTTTTGCTCTGATGATGGAGCATCAGAGTAGCAGTCGCATTTCTTCTGGTGCAAACACTTTTCCTGCATTTGCATTTGCACACACAGCTGATGTTTCATATCCATGACCAGAGACGAATGAGCTCGGAGGTTAGCAGTTTTGCCACTTCTTAATTTTTTTTTTCTTTTTCTTTTTGGATATTACAGTTGTGATGAGCAATGTAAAATAATAGTCTTTATGTATCTGTTGATTATCGCATGTATACAATTTATCATTTACTGTACGATAATGCAATTTATTATTTATGGAAACATCCGAAATAAACGTATCATTATCATCATCAGATCTGTGGAGAGGCGAGCCCACTCACTAATGCACGTTTTTCAAGGTATTTTTGAGTAATACTTACAACTGTAATGAAATAAATGCTACAGGTTTGAATCTAATCAGAGTCTTGGCGTACTTATGACGGCGCTCGATGGAGTATTTATGCAGGTTGATGTAAACGAAAACTTTTTTAAAAAAAATGATGGTGTGCACTATGTTATTTTGGTAAACGGAGGGAAGGAAAGATTAGTTTCTCAACATACCCGACTGTGTGTAGACATAGCCTAAAAGTAAAAGCTGTTCAATTGAGAACTACCCCTACATGACGTCACAAGGTGGAGCAGAGTCTTTGCAGCTTTGGAAATGTAGACAGAATAATAATGCAGCTACTCAAACACGTGTGAATGAAACAAAACACAATTCTGGGTATGTTTTTGATCAAGTAACAGCATTCTAACATGGCTTAAAGCTCACAAGAGTGGATTTTGTGTCAAATATACGCCCTTTAAAAGTGAGAAAAGCTCGTACTCATA
Organism: Boleophthalmus pectinirostris; assembly: GCF_026225935.1. NCBI lineage: Eukaryota > Metazoa > Chordata > Actinopteri > Gobiiformes > Gobiidae > Boleophthalmus > Boleophthalmus pectinirostris. Next base: position 30,250,406 of record NW_026571175.1, read on the forward strand.
TCAAACACGCACAGATGATCGTGAACAGCGCGCGCACACGAAGCAGATTTACGATGAAAGCTGAAACCGGAAGTGCGCGCGCGTATTGTCTCGTATTGACTCCCCATGTAGAACCCCTCCCTGTCTCCCATTCAGTCGTGTGCCGTTTTAAGGAGGTGTGCAGTGGCCGTGCGCCGCGCCGATGTCTGAGCGGATACTTGTGCGTTAGTCTGCGCCGGTCACTCCCCTGGACTTGGACCCCCCCGGACTCCCGGAGACCACCTCGGACCGGAGACCAGGACGAACGAGCCGCGTACAGGTGAGAATCGTGTCGCCTGTTGCTTTCGTCTCTCTCCCCGCTGCACAATTTCCAGTTTCTATGCACAATTTACCCCCAAAATAGTGATTTTTTTTTACTTATCGTGCGTTTTTATCGAAAATCTGCACATATTCTTGTATCCTTTCTGTTTTTGCATCCACCCTGAAGCTTAGAAAGTCTTGCATTGGCTGCGTTCATTCAGGTAGACTGGTGCGTGCTGTTTTCACTGGGGAGGTCCAGCGCTTAACGTCGTAGAAAAAAATGTCATTTCATTTGATCTGGCAATATTTTCCTGTCTAGACCATGTCAAGCTCCAATTTATCTGCTGGTAATTTAATTGTAACTAGTGAACAATTCGGCGTTTAGAATGAATTTATGTCGTTTTTTATAGATGATAAAATGTGACAATTCAACTCAAGATTCACTGGCGGGTTCGTCCCTCTCCTCCGCAGCGGTAGGGCGGCAGCGAGCGGCGAATAATATTGTTTGACTCCAGATATTACAAATAGCGCTCATAAATCGATTATTACAAGCCAGCCGTATTTCAAAAAACAATCCCAGCAATGACATAATCCCATTCGTTCTATAAATAACATTAGTGTTTCCAAACGGGAGCCGCGCGTATCTATAATTGACGTTTTTCGAAATGCAGTTTGAGGTGACGTTCATTAGATTTAGAGGCGTGCTGGTTCAACATCGTAGCGTTTTATTTCAATGGAGATTTGGGCTTGTTTATGAGGGTAGTTGTGGTTGGCACGAGTAGCCAGCATTGCCAAGTTGTAAACACTTTGCTCTAGTCGGTGTTATGTAATTGTTTGAATGCAGCGCTTAATGGTTTTTGGAGAATACCGGACCAGGTAGACCAGGACTGGGGACATTTGAGGAGGTTTGAGCCAGGCGCAGACAGGGGCGTTTCTGAAAATGTGAAAAATCTCTCAAAATACATGAATGAATGATCCTTGATTTATATACACTAATAATAACACCGCTGTATGCATTAAAGTCCTGGTTTTCATAATTAAGCCTAGGCTACAGTGGGTTCGCATTTCTATTTAAAGGTGCACTGTGTAACTTCTCAGGTGCTTGTTGTTGCTTGGAGATGTTGTTTTGGTTTTTTTTGCCTGGAATGTTCCACAGTAGGGCATTAAACATATTTACCTTGCGCAGGTGTTTTATAGTGCGAAAAAATACCTTAAAATCATGAATTCTTATCATGCGCAGGCTCGCTTCTCCATAGATCTGACCATTAACCTAACTCCATTGTGCTGATTTTATTTCGATACTTTGGAATAGTCGAGGTAAAGCAGTAATATCGCCATGGAGACAAGCAGGTGGTGGACACAGTGCACCTTTAATGTTTAAAGTTTTATGTTTTTTAATCCATGAAAAATTTAAATAACATAAAAATAAAATTACACGATGATGATTTCACATCAATCTGCCGATGGAAATTAGCCACGCTGGTTATAATCTTTACATATTTATGTTTTAAATGTTCATAAATATGCGCTGTCCCTTTTTAAAAATACGTAAATAAGAATAAAAATAAGAATAAGAAACACATTTTGTAAGTCTACCGTTTAATAAACTCACTATTTCCAAGTCGTTATTAGAGTTTGACCTGCGATAAGTATTTGTTACATAATACATTTCCATTGAGTTAGTACAGTGGTTGTCTTGGCAGTTGCTAGTTTGATTCTCATTCTTACCAGTTCATCATAGTTGCTGTTGTTGTGTTCTTGAGCAAGACACCTCTGTTCTGTGCACAACACAGGTACATGATGATTGCGTTGTTGACGCACTCACCTTTTGGCTCGGTGGTTTGATGGTTTAATCGTCACTACTGGCAGTGCACAGTGTTGTTGTTTTGTCCTGGGGCTAGAACTGCTTGATTATGGAAAAAGTCATTATCACGTTTATTGAAATCAAATTCAAAATTCTAATTCTAATTTTTAGTTACACAATGCATTTATTCAGCATCTCTCTCTCTCAAAAAAAACAAACAAAAAAACTCTTTAATGATAATTTACCCAAAACTTTCAAATTGAAAATAAATATAGGCTACAGAGATGTACTTTAGAGCAGTTTCATGATGTATAAAACATAAAATGAATAAAATATACACAACATAGAACAACATAAATGTATCAAAAATAAACTATATATCCAGCTGTTCTACAATCTCTCTATATATACTTATTTATATAAAACAATAATATATATATAAAATAAACTTTAAGTTTCAGCTCGATTATATGAGTTTGTAGATTATTTGACACATAAATCAAAATCTGATCAAAATTCAATCAATTGCACTGCTTTACATGGGACAGACACTCCACCCTATAAATCCAGTATCTGTTTCATCAGTGTTTAAGAAGCATTATATAAATCTGACTATTTAGTCCAACTTGCCATATGTCTGCCCATCTGTCTCAGGGCAGCTGTGGTTATAGTTGTTGCTGTACTGTAAAAAATGAATTATGTTGTCATTAGGGCTGGGTATCATTAAGAAGCTGCCAATACATTATATACCTTTTTATACAGTGCACTTTTGATTCAATACGATATATTTTAAATAAATGTGATTCGGTTTAATAAAAATAAAGGGTAAATATTGCTGTGATGTTAAAAGTCTTTGTTAAACCACTTCTTGTGCAAAGTGAATATGAAACACAAACATTTTAATCATCAAAACAGTGAAAATGTCAAATGTGTCACATAAACAAGTTTCCTTTCTCTAAACAAGCAACAAAACTGTAGCTTTATTTCAAAATAATAGAGTAAAATATACCAAAAATACTCTTAGTGATATGTCAATGCAGCAATCCATGATATCAATACTGTACCATCACATTAAACAATACAATATATCGATATTTTGATATTTTTGCACACCCCTAGTTGTCATGATACAAAAATTTCAAACACTTATTATGATACTGAGGAATAGACCTGATACTCAGTGCTTTATTTAGACAATAGAATGTAATTTTCAACATAAAATCGTAGTATTTTGTTTATGTGGTGCATGTGGTCGTATATCTGTGTAATCCCTCAGTGTTCCATGTAAGTTCCATAGTGGACCATGGGCGTATATACTAGTCTATTAATCTATATACATATAAATAAATAAATAAAAAACTACAATTTTTCATTATATTTATTGTATTCATTACACACGCTGGTTACAGTATATCTCATCACATTTGTTGGGAAGGACGAGCACTTTGATTTTATCCCCTGCTGCATGACATTATGTTCACGGTAGGTAAGGAAATAATTAATACTTCTTCCCAAAGCAAGAGTTACTTCCCCAGGTGCTATAGGACCTGGGGAACAAGACAAAAATATTTAAAATACAGTTTCATAGTAAACTTCGGCGAGCAAATGAGGATTATATTGATATTACATACTGAAAAAATATGTGCCACTTCAGGAAGATTGGTAAAATGACATAAACAAAGCCTGATATTTGGTCTCGCTACATTCACATTTCATTTTATTAGGATGTAGAATGCTGATTTTCTAACTCAATACTCAATTCAACAGTGCACGAAGCAGCGGCAAGAAGTCACCCGCCCAAGAGAATGAGACGCTCGAGCTGGGACTTTGAAGCCAGGGGGACTTTCGAGCCGGTATTGCTGTGTGCTCTAAGGGTCTGTTTACACGAGAACGCTTGCGGGTAAAAATAACGAAATGTTTTATCGGAAGTGCCTTTCGTTTAGACGGTGATGGCATTTTTGGGGCTAAAAAATGCAAAAATCTAAAGCCACCACCCAGAGTTGAATACGCTCCGCCGTAGCGTTTCCGTCTACACTTCCAAAGACACAAAACTCTGGTTATTTGGTCTGGATATGCATACACAATTGAATTCCACACCTTTTTGCGTCAAAATATGCACACAGATTTCCTCCCCAAAACACTCATCTGAACGCGGAATGAAAAGTGAAAACGGGACGCCACTTTTTCCTCTTCTGCTCAGACCGTCATCACATAAACGCAGACTTAAACTTGTTCTGATGCAGCTCAAGATCATCCTAAAGCTTGAGGAAAAGTTAATTTCTATCCTGTGAATGTGACTTTTTCAGTATCGGTATCTGCTCAAATAAGTGACTAGTTTCGATACTCGTTTTAGTATTAGATTTTCGATACTTTTGGCCATCCTACCAACGAACGAATCACTGATCTAATTATAAACCACATTTGCGTACTCATAACGAGCCATGCACCACCGACGCATTATTCCACACCTATTATCAAGATGACACTACAGTAGCTTCTGTTTTCCATACCTCTCATGTAAACAATGGCTTCTCAGCACCATAAACATACAGGAATATTCTCGTTATAACACTGACCTTGAGTTGATGTGGTAGAGGTCACGTGATTGTAGAAGTCACAGTAATAATGCATGATTATCTGTGTATTTTTAACAAGGCTACAGCAACACGTAAATGAAAAATGCAAGATAATAACAGGGATGAATCATGATTTTTTTCCCCCTCATTTCGATCCATCTCGATTTTTTTAATTTTTTCAGTCTTATTAAAAACCTAGACATGTGGACTTCAGGTATAAAGAGCAGGGTGTAAGAGTCGTGTTGAGTAATTCTAGAGAAATTCACATTTAAAAGTTGGAATTAGTGCAATATCTTAAAGTTAATGCATACACGTGTTACCGCTGTCAACAGAAACACGTGTGCTCTCCATGTGCTAAACGAGCTCTTATGTTTCACTCATAAACGGTGAGAAAATAGTCGTTTACTTTCCATATCTTGGATTATAAAGATGAGAAACACCAGAGGAGAGAAAGAGGATAAAAGGTAAGGAGCTGGATCAGAGAAAGGGAGGGGGGAGCGGAGGCAGTGGTCAGGCAGCTCTGCACACGCACACCGACTCACACAGACCCACTCACACAGAGACAGACAGACACACACACTCACACGGAGGCAGACGGAGAGAGACGCTGGCCTTTTAGTCACATTGCGCAGATTTAAGGCAAAACTTGTGAACGTGTGAAGAAACAAACGCTACATTCAGACTGCTGCCTGAAGTGACCCAAATCCGATTTTTTTGGCCTCTGTGTGACCTGTATCTGATCTTTTAATGACAGTCTGAACGACACAGATCCGATTTTTTCAAATACGACCCAGGACACTTGGATATGTGGTCCTGAAACTGATACATATCTGATCTTTTGACATGCGACTTCAGTCTGAACGGCCAAAGTGCATTCATCTGACCTACACGTTATCAACAAGCCACAAACGTCACTATTCTGCGCTGAAGTAGGCGAAAATTGTTAATGAACTCCATGTCACTGAAGCGAAGCACATCGCCACTCACCACTCTTGGCTACGTCTCCACATCCACACGTTTCTCTCAACGGACGTCGCTGCCACTGCCCCACAAAACACCACGGCCAAAAACCTCGTCCTTCTCAATCTCCTCCTTAAAACAAGTAAGTTGTACATGTTCGGGCTCCGGTACGAGAGGAACTTTAAAATCTCCAGGTGCTCAATGCTCGCGTCCATGTTTGGACAACTTCGGTAAACACAGAGCACGCTCACTGCGGTTGACGTCATCGTGTCCTCCAGTGTGCATGTGGGACACTTTCGGGCCGTTTAACGTTCACACAGGGGATTGCATACAAGTCGCATTTAATTGGAAATGTGAACGAACTCGCAAAAACATCGGATTTCACAAAAAAATCGGAATTGAGCGTTAAGCCCTGCTGTCTGAGCGTAGCCAAAGGGACACGCTGAGGCTCAGGCTGCTTTTTCCTAAACAAGAGAGCGTAGATCAAAGGTCTTCAACCTTTTTTTTTTTTTTTAATCAAAAATGCCAGAGAGTTAATAGTTTTAGCGGGCGCAAGAAAAGAGCCACGGTAAGCCAAGGATGAGGTACAGTTAGATGTCTCTAAAAATAACCCATTATCCAATTAAATTATACATTTACAAAGGAAACAGGGAAATTAGGAATCAAAACGATACATTTTCAAAGGTGATAACATGAGTTTCTGGTTGCTGTATAAGAGAAGAGGTGAGGACCACAAGATCGTTTTCTGAAGAAAGCTCTGACTCTACTGCCGACATGCAACGACAGAGAGAGCGAGTCTCAGGAACGAACAGTTTCACGTTGGTGGACAACAGATGTGAAGCTCATGTCAAACACAGTGATCAATACATGGTCAGGCAACAACTGTAGTGGTAAAAGTGCCCTGTGACAACTTAACTTTAGCACCAACAAGTGGTCTGTTGGGCTCCATAAACATTCCTTAACGTGATTTTAGGAAATAACAGACTTATTCTCATAATCCTGATATGAAGTTTGTTTGTCCTTCAACTAACATACAAAAACATGAAATAGGCATTTAGTCAATCAAACCTGAGATATTCAGCACGATATGTATAATTCAGAAATCCCTGAACTGCTTGGAAGGGTGTAGAGAGTTACCAATAGCTCCCAAGCTACAGGTTGGAGACCCTGGGCGTAAATCCTCGTCAGCTCCACTCGCTTTTACTGCTGCACTGGCTGCAGACCTGTCGATTAAAATGCTCATGCCTCATCATCGTGATTGACCAAAGTACAGCTTGTGATTTGGCAATCTTTAGATTTTTGGCACAGCCCTATAATAACATGCAAAAGTGACTTGATATTTTATCACTTAATAAACTTGTAGTTCATTGTGAATTAAGCCTTTATTATTAAGAATGATTCAGGCTAAAGACAGATATATCGGTTTTTCCAATACTTCAGGTTGATATTTGGACTTTCTGGAGTATCTGCTGCCTAAAAAATACACATAAAGCTTTATTTGAATTGGGGATGGGCATTCGATGAAATTTTCTTAATCGATCGTCTGAAGAATTAACGATCGATTATCGATTAATCATTAACGTTTTTATATTAAAATGATCATCATTATTATTACTATCTGCACTACTAATCTGCATAAATAAATTCAACTTTACAACATATAAACCGTAACGACTCTAGAGCCACATCAATCCGTTTGAGATTAGAATGTGTTTAATGCAGTTTTGCGCAAATCTCACAGAAACGAAACTTAAACCACATCGCTAATTTGCATAAACTAAGCGAAGATAAAACTACAGCTCTTGCGTCGCTGATGTGGTCAATTTCTGTCAGATTAAAAGACATGACTCAGTGGAATACAGGTTAGTGTGACCATATTGTGTTTGTCAAAACCAGGACACGGGGGTGGGGGGTGGGGACTTGTCATCAACATTGCGCTTCTCTCACCTGGCAAAACTTTTTCCCACTGGACACCGAAACATATGTGCTGCTTTGTACACTGTGCACATGGACTCACACTTGTCCCGACCGGAACGGAAAGCGTGAAATTTCTTGTACAAGTCATCGTTAAATACACATTTGTGCTTCAGTACGTTGCAGACTGACCGACTGTTGTGTCTCGCTCCTTCTGAGTGCAGAGAGACACATGTACGGACCCTGTTTGGTCACGCTACGCACAGCAACCTACATTCGATTTGTCGATTAAAATTAACATAATCGATGAAATTCTTAATGATCAATTATTGATTAATCGACTAATCATGCCCATCCCTAATTTGAACACTTTAATGTGAAGAGATGGCTGCACAAAACATGACTACAGCTCTGTTACAGGTTTGTTTCAGAGTTTTGTTTAGGCTTTAGAGGAGTTTGTAGTGAATGTTCCTGTTGAGCTGATATGGCGGAGGTCAGTCTTGGTCTTGTTTATTCAGATGGTTATGACTAGTTTTAATTGGAGTCAGCGCAGAGCAGATGTGGTCCGGATAAGGAGGGTGGTCCATATTTGATTAGACTCTCCCATCCTGCTGGAATTTACAAACTGTGTGTGCCAAGAACAAGGATCACTGGTGACTTGAGCTGCAATGACTAATCTGGACTCTGGAGTGACTCAAAAAAATAATCATAGTCATATTTTAATCATCGTGTTATCTGGACTTATGGACATATGAAAAAACACATATGAAAAGACCTTTTTATTAGGGATGCACTGATACTGATACTGGTATCAGATAACGGCACCGATCCCGGAAATGTAGTTGGAATGGGTATCGGTTCTATGATATCCGTTAAGTCGATATCCTGGTTGATCCCTAATTTGATGGAATGAGACTTGGCGGATGTAGGCCTAGGACGTCTCATGATGTTTGAACTTTTTTTTTTCACACAAGGTAAAGATATGTGAAGATAAATAACATAAATTACAATAACACACCACAATTGGATCTATTTTGTAATAAGTTAACTGTGTTTTTTGGGAAAATGGCCGTTCAGGGTGCTTTCACACTGACAGCAGAAATGTTCCATTCGAACCAGAAGCTCTGAGGTTATGTTTACATTGAAAAGAATCACCGTATCGGAAACGATTTGCATCCAGACACGTCATTTCTGTGTCCCTAATAAAAGCCTCCCGTAATGTGAAACTGCTTGAAGTGCTAGTCACATGACTCGGCTGGTGTCACGTCATTACAACATCACGTGGGTGGTAAAAACAAGGACGTGGAGCACCGTGTCTTAAGTTGCAGCAGCTGATTTTGGGCCGAGGAAGATGGCAAGTGTGAAAGTAGCAAGTAATTCTAGCTCCGCTGTTTCCCGTTTGTCTCTGGTTTGTTTTAACTGTTTTCTGCAATAGCGTCACATGATCAATGTCACAAACCCAGCGAATCAGGAAGGCACAAGTAATGATGGCAACTAGAGGTCCTACATCAGTGTATCAACATTTTCAGGCGTCCACACAGTGCCGGATCAGATCTGTACTCGGATGAATCCGTGGGAGGTGGTGGCACCAGATCGTTCCGTCTCTGGAGCTGTTTTCCATCAGATTAGTTTGAACAAACACTGCATCCACAATGAAAAAGACTCGAATACGTCCTAGGGTGGATGGGGCCTTAGATCGGTTTGTTTTCTTTGGTGTGAAAGTATCAATCGCACTTGGATCCGCACTAAATCAAGCGGTGGTGTTGGTCCACTTGACTCCGCACCAAATGCCAAAGTCTGGTGCGGTCCCTCTGGTGAGAATGAGAACTCGGGTCCAAAACCATAGACAAACTATTTATAACTATACGATACTAATTATTTAATTTCCTGTTTGTGGTGAGTGAAGAGGACATGGGGCAAACTTCGAACTGTGGCCAAACGTGGTCCAAGTAACGGTGGAGCGATCAAAGGAACCATAACTGATTTAATGAGCCATTTGCAGTTTCCCGGTGTGAAAGTGCCCTCAGTACCAGTATCGGGTATGTGCAGAAACTTAAAAATAAAGTCTTGCTATCGAGTTAAAAAAGCTGGGTCGGTGCATCCCTATTTTTTATTATTATTTTTTTTAATAACAAAAACGGTGGCATTATTAGATCAAAATTTCAAAAAAGAATGAACAATTTCCAGTTTTCATCAAGTCTCCACTCACCATATTTGGACGTTTACTTAGTTGAAAGTTAACAGGAGACACTACAGGCTAAGTTTTGTTTTGTGTTTTTTGGTCACTTTGGTCTTTGAGCAGACACGCTTTCATGTGGAAACAACAAAATTGTCCACTTTGCTCCCCCGAAAGATGTTTTAATATTTTATTTTTCAGCTTTCTGCCTTAGGGTTATTTGACTCATTGTAACTTCAAAGGCTGTTTTCAGAAATTATGCATTTTTCTGAAGCTTTTTTCCTCCCCATAGGGACGTGAGGATCACTCTTACAGCAGCACCTACACACAACAAACTTTACTCTTTACTCTTCTTGGACTTAAAAAGATTTTGATGAAACGTACAGAAGGATTTTTTGATTTCCAATTCCAAGTCTGATTTAGTCATTTTAACTTTTTAGACCATTTTTCAGTGAGATTTAGTTCCCTGAAATGTTAAAAAATAAGATATTCAAAACCCCATCTGTATTTTTTTAATATCTAGTATTACAACAAAATGAAGCAAGAAATTACTTCATCTATTTCTGAGACTCAAATCTCCCAAAAATTGTCAATTTGGGCCATTTATACACAGAAAATGCCTTACATGATGAAAAACTTGTAATGTGTTTTTCTTACATTTAGGTGCGTAAAATACAAAAGAAGTTTCACATAGGGATGTAACAATAAACGAAAAATGATATTGTATCGTCAGAAGTCTCACAATGATATCGAATTCTAAGTTCCTTTGCTTAAATGTATTGTTCTTTAGTAGGAACAGCTAATAAACATTGGGAACTACATATCCCATGATTCATTTCAGCACAGACAACATGAAGAAATATGTTTTTTACTTGAATTTTGGAGATTCTGACAGTAATAATTCACACCAAAATCTTGCCAAGTATTTTAAAAGTCCTATGTACAATTATATCAGCCTCTCCAAAATATCGCAATAAATATCGTACAGAGAGATTTGGATATCGTTACATCCTCAGTTTCACATTTTTATCTCTAAATTTTCTGATTATCTTTCAAATTTACCTGCATTATCTCGTCTTTAATCTACATCAACAATAATAAGCAATACTGAATAACTAATCACATCGGGCATTTTTAAAGAAGGTGTCCTCTCTAACCTCAGTGAATCTTTCTTTCATTTGTTGGCGAAAGTTAATGTACGACTCCAACCCAAACGCCAAAACTCCACGAAAGCGAATACACTTTACAAAGGAGTGAGCAGGATATGGTTTGTTTATAATCGTCTGACAAGTTGATTAATCGATAAAGTTTATTGCTGACTAATAAAATAAAAACTGTGAAAACTCAAACTCGGGAGAATACAGACTTTTGGTACAAGGTGATTAAAGAGAATGTGGATAGGCCTGTCACTATAACAAATTTTTAAGCACAATATATATTTCTCCAGAGATATACTGCAATAAATGATAATATTGAAACTACTTTATTCCACTGACACAAAAACTTCACATTTGTTTTTTTTTTTTTTCATAGCTATTTTTATTTGTGTATTTTTCTTTGCTAAAACTAAAAATGTGTCCAAAATAAACCCTCAGCCTTTTCAGCAGGTCCAGACAATAATACAAAATACTTTTCATTTTCAGTTCCAAAATCTAGTGAAGTAGAAAGTACAGATACCTGCTCAAATGTAGTATCCTTTTTATAATCTACTCAAGTACAGATATCTCAAATATTTACTTACGTACAGTACTTTACTACTTTTACTTTGTTATATTCCACCACTGATTTAAAACTACCGTATTTTCCGGACTCTAGGGCGCACTCAAAAGCCAACAACCCCATCAGAAAACGACTGCACTCCCCACAATCCAGAGCGCCCTATACACGAATCCACTCGGGTGTTTCAGCACGATTTCAGTAAACTACAAAGCCGCAAAAACACACGGAGCAGACACTCATCACTCCACACGACGAGGATCGGAACGGAACGGAGGAACGAACCGAAAAAGCGAGTGCAATGTGCCACTTCTTGACACATCTTAACAACTGAATCACTGCGAACACGCCGACAATCCAGCGGTCCCAGACAGCACTCCTCCCTACACGCCACAACTGAACAAAGCCCAGAGTCACCGTGAACGTGATCAACAAAGTCCGACTGACCCATCCAACTGTTGTGTTTCATTTAAAGTCCAGTGCGGTTTATTTGTGAAAAAAGTTCGAAAATAGACCATTTAATGACAGTGCGCCTTATAATCCAGAGTAAGTAAGTACAGTAATTGTTCTGTATGAATCACGTTGTTGTTTATGCGTTGTTAAGGGAGTTTAGTTTAGTTTTTATCATTTTCTTATTATCTTCTGGTAGATTTTCAGTGCGATGTGTCGTAGAGCTCCTGTTATCTGACCAGCTCCAGGTGAAGTCATTTCTCTCCCTGAGATGAAGTGACCTTTCCCAGTGTCAGGTGCAGATGAGCTCCTTGTAGACGTGTCCTCATCCAGCCAGAAGGGGCAGCGCGCCTGGAGCCAAATGAATCTCAGGTTTATTATGAAATAACTCAATATGCAACAGATTTGTGAATATTTTATTGAGGAATCTTTACAGTCAGTGTGGGCCTGTCACTTATGTTTGAGTTTTAAAAACAGTTGTCAGTTTCCTGTTTTGGACTTTTCCTCTGACTTAACGTAATAATAATAATGAGGGATGCACGGATACGATACTTAAATATATCGTATATCGGTGAGATATTGAAAATGTTGGCGGATCAGGTATCTGTTATCTCATTTTGGTCAGTTAACTTGTAATAATATGTAGGGATGTAACAATAATCAAAATATCGTGATATCGTATTGTCAGAAATCTCACTAATATCTCAAAAGTCTCAGTAATATTTAAAATGATAAATAACTGTTACAAAATGCATTTGGATAATTTTTTACCATATGCTGTTTAGGGGTGTGCAAAAAAAATATTGATATATCGTAAAGTTTAATGTGATATAGTATTGATATCGTGGGCTGCTGTAACGATATATCACAAAGAGTATTTTTTGGTATATTTTACTCAATTATTTTGTTACAGAGCTACAGTTTTGTTGCTTATTTAGTGGAAGGAAACTTGTTTGTGTGACACATTTGACATTTTCACTGTTTTGATGATTAAAATGTTTGTGTTTCATATGAACTTTGCACAAGAAGTGGTTTACCAAAGACTTATAGTATCACAGACATGATTTTGCCTTAATTTTTTTATTGAACCATATCGAATCAATTTGAAATATATTGTATATTGAATCGAAAGTGCACTGTATCTCGATACAGTATCGTGATATGTATTGATGTTTGCATCGTATCAGCAACTTCTTAATGATACCCAGCCCTAATGCTGTTTATGTTTAAAGGAAATAAATTCTGTACTCTGCCCTAGTATCGATTGATATGGGGAATCGGCAGATACTTAAAGCCAGAGTTTCAACCTCGGTGTCATAAGAGGAAGAGCCAGATCAGTGCAGCTGTGATAATAATATGCCAGTAATACATTATTAATAATTGCATTATTCATTCACTTCAGGCTCGGTGGTGCAGAGGACTACTATCTGTACTATCTAAATAACTGCAGTCTCTTTGCGATTTGAGAATTGCACCAACTCAAGTCTTTCAGGGCCTCTAATGGAGACGTAGTAGTTGTTTTTTTTTTTGTGTGTGAAGAATCCCTCAGTCGTCCAGGCAGAATCCATGGCGAGGAGAAAATTCAGTTTGTCGACTGGACAAAAGTTAGTTTGGGCACTACAACACTACAACACTACACTACAACACAAGGCTCAAGTGGTGCCTACAAGCCCAGAGGGAAAGGAGAAAGAAGAACAACATGTGCAGAAAGCCCTCTCTGTTTGCGGATATCCAAAACGGGGCTTTCAATAAAACAAAGAGAAGTTAAAAAAAAACATGACAACTAAGAATCAGAACCCAGGAGAAAGGGGGTAACTATTCCGTACATGACTGGTGCTTCTGAAAAACTACAGAGGATTTTCAGACAACAAGAGGTCTATTTCAAACCTACGGACACTCTAAGACAGAAACTGGTCCACCCAAAAGGACAAAACACCGAGCCACAAACAAAGCAACGTGGTCTACTCGATTCAGTGTAGTGAAGACTGCAGTGAACGCTACACTGGAGAAACTAAACAGCTACTTCACAAGAGGATGAACCAACACAGACGAAAGAGCAGCAGTGGACCTCAGTCTGCTGTACATCTCCATTTAAAAGTCACAGGCCACTCATTTGAGGACAGTGAGGTACAGATTTTAGCCAGAGTAAAGAATTGGTTTGAGAGGGGAGTGAAAGAAGCCATTTTTATTAAGAAACAGAATCCTTCTCTAAACTGAAATGGAGGACTCAGACACCATCTATCTCCTATTTACAACTCCATCCTCAAACCTAAATCAAAACAAACAAGAGAACAATTGGTGTAGTCAGATCAGGTCCAGAGGTGTGGAAGCTTCATTATGACCATGAGTTGTTATGCTAATTAGACTCCACACTGTAAACAAGAAGGTGTGTTAGTTTCATTGTAGTTAGCTCCTCCCTGCAGACAGATATAAGGAAGTGTCCACTAGCGTCTGACCAGAACTGAAGAAGCAACTTGAATGAGCTGCGAAACGTCTTCAACCAAACTAACTTTTGTTCAGTCGACAAACTGAATTTTTTTTCCTTTCTAAGGCTACGTTCAGACAGCAGGGTTTAATGCTCAATTCCGATTTTTTTGTGAAATCCGATGTTTTTGCGAGGTCATTCACATTTCCAATTAAATGTGACTTGTATGTGATCCCCTGTGTGAACGTTAAACGGCCCGAAAGTGTCCCGCATGCGCCCTGGAGACACGACGACGTCAACCGCAGCGAGCGTGCTCTGTGTTTACGGAAGTTGTCCAAACATGGACACGAGCATTGAGCACCTGGAGATTTTAAAGTTCCTCTCGTACCAGAGCCCGAACATGAACAATTTACTTGTTTTAAGGAGGAGATTGAGAAGGATGAGGTTTTTGACCGTGGTGTTTTGTGGGGCAGCGGTAGCGACGTCCGTTGAAAGTAACGTGTGGATGTGGAGACGGAGCCAAGAGTGGTGAGTGGTGATGTGCTTCACTTCAGTAACACTGAGTTCATTAACAATTTTCGCCTATTTCAACGCAGAATACTGACATTTGTGGCTTGTTGATAACGTGTAGGTGGATGAATGCGCTTTGGCCGTTCACACTGAAGTCGCATGTCAAAAGATCAGATATGTATCGGTTTCAGGACCACATATCCAAGTGTCCTGGGTCGCATTTGAAAAAATCGGATCATTAAAAGATCAGATACAGGTCACATAGAGGTTAAAAAATCGGATTTGGGTCACTTCAGGCAGCAGTCTGAACGCAGCCTAAGTTAGTATTACATTAGCGAACAGGAAGCACTTCAGGACTCACCGCTTGACTGACATCTCAAAAGAGTGACTTAAATGAGGAGTTCAGGTATTCATTATTCTGACCAGTGGGATTAGTGGTCGGGGTTAAGCGCCTCTGTCCGAGCGTAGACCTGCATTACACAGAGGTATATAAATTATCTGTATTTCTGCATCACTTTTATAAAATAACTAAACTCTCCGATATGTTTCGAGGTCTGACTCATTCTAATCTATAGTGTTCAGAGCAGCGGTCTCCACAGAGTTCCCCTTTAACTGTATACGAGTCAGATTTCAAGTACAGCCGAGCACTGCCCGTCTGCAGAAAACCACCAGTGAACTCAAGTGACTCAGTGAGATCAATAGAGGTTAAATATACAAGACAGAGATGAAAAAGTCTAAAGAATCCCAAAGAAAAGGCAGTGGAGGAGGCGACCTGACAGGGGCTGCTTCTGTGTGATCATTCTGGTATATCTGACCTTGAGATGCCGATCTGAAGAAAATGTTACGTCATAATTCTGGGGCTTTCAACCAGTGGAGCTCAACAGGGCCCACCTCATTCATTTTTCTCGTAGGCATTTAAAAAAATTCAAATATTAATAGACATCTTTTTTTCTCTATTATATTTTAAATAATTATGAGGTCATCCATGGAAATATACTTCATATGTACACAAGGGACAGGCTGAGGAGGCAGATGGTTCTACTGCTGGAGATGGCAAGGTTAAGACAATGACCTGACAAGAATGTTAGTTGGTTTATAGTTATTTTCTTGTGATTTATTTAAAAAATCAAATATATTTTCATCCATCCATCCATTTTCTTGCGCTTATCTGGGGCTAGGGCAGCAGTCTAAGCAGGGACTCCAAGACTTCCTTCAGCCCAGACACCTCCTCCAGCTCCTCCGGGGGTACCCAGAGGCGTTCCCAGGCCAGTCCAAAGACACAGTTCCTGCAACCTTTCCTGGGTCTTCCCCGGGGGCCTCCTCCCAGTAGGACAAGCCCAGAACACCTCTTGAGGGAGGCGCCCAGGAGGCATCCGGAACAGATGCCCGAGCCTCAGCTGCTCCTCTCTACGTGCAGGAGCAGCAGCTTTACTCTGAGCTCCTCCTGTGTGACAGAGCTACTCACCCTATCTCTAAGTGAGCGCTCTGCCACCCTGCGAAGGAAACTCATTTCAGCCACTTGTATCTGCGATCTCGTCCTTTCGGTCATTACCCAGAGCTCATATTTTCAATTTCCTAATATTCTAGTCCAAGACTGCACGACTTTAAAATCCATCTAGATGTTTTTACAAAGATTCATTGTGTAACTTTTATGGTGGAGGGTCCATCATCTTCTTGTTTCTATGGATATGTCGTTGCTCTACCTGGAAAGTTCCGTAGTGTGACATTAAACAGCTCTACTTTACATTTATTCAGTTACAGGTGGTTTTATAGCTCAAAAATAACTAGAAAAACAAACATTCTGACTGTGAGTGTGGTCGCCTCTCCATAGATCTGATCTGTAACTTGGTCTGGTTTGGTCTCTATGAAGATGGAAAGATTTAATGCCATACTGTGAAACATTCCTGACAAAGGAATAACGCATTTGACGGACTCTCCAGCAGAAAAGTTACACAGTGTACCTTTTGAAATACTGCAATTGTGATTAGATTTGGTAGGATTCTGTTCAGAGTGCACATTAGTCAACTCCAGGAGTGTTCAAATGTGAGAAAAGACTGAAATGTCAACTGATAAACAAATACAAGAATCCCAGTTACAACTAAAAGAAAACATTTTTCAGTCTTTGTGATTTGAAAATTGTCAAATTGCGCTTTCATCCCTATTTCCATCATTCTCGTCATAAGTATTGAGCTTGCTTTATGTCCGGTTAAGTATTTCCTTCGCCCAAACTTTCTAAAGTGGCGTACAGGCTCAACTCTTTCCTCTAATGGAGACATACTCATTGTTTTTCCAGTTAGCATTACATTAGTAAACAGGAAGCACTTCAAAACATACCTTTTAACTGGCATCCCAAAAGCACTGTAAACATGAATGTCGGAACACAAATGCTCTTAAAAGAAATGGAACTAAACACTCCTATTTTCCTTTCATCATTGGCGTAACAGCTAAAGTAAGTAATTATTATTCTTTTATAGTGTGACTTTTTGATGTTTTAGATGCAGTATGTAACTTTTCTGTTGAGGTCTGCAACTATCTTGTGTCCATGGAGATACTTGGCCTGGAATGTCCCACAGTATGGCATTAACTGCACCTATCTCGCATTTATTGTGTTTTGTATTAATTGCTATGATAAACCTTTTTTAAAACATGCATTGGTGCTGTGAGCGGACTTGCCTCTCCACAGATGTGACCTGTATGCACTCCTGGGAGCATCACCTGCTTGTCTCCATGGAGATAGAGATGTTTTATGCCATAAGGTGGAACATTTCAGGCAAAGCTGTTAACTCACCTTAGAAACAAGCCAAAAACATAATCTAAAACATGTGTAAAATTAATTTAAAAGATATTTCCCTTTGCTGCCCCCTCCTGGCAACATTAGGGAGTGAAGCATTTTGAAAAGACAACAAGCATGGCTATTGTTAAAGGGCTTGTATTACACTATTTGATTTTATAAAATGATTTCCTCGTCACAAACAGACCTGGAGTTGTGTTTTGTTTCATTTGCACATGTTTAACTCACAAATCCTGCGTATTTAGGCTGCGTTCTTCTCTCAAACTGAAAACGCTCTTTTCCACCTTGTGATGTCATGTGGTAACTAGTGTTGGAGTCAAGACCGCACTAATCGAGACCAAGACCTGTCCGAGACCACAGGATCCCGAGACCAGGACGAGACCAAGACTTTTAAAGGCCAAGACCGAGACAAGACCAAGGCTGAATCCCATTACACCCCTTGCCCATACCATTGTCCCCTACCCCTCTGTTTTTTGTGTTCACATGGAGGGGTAGGAGTGTCCCAGTTACCGTTATGGCAGAGGGGTTGGGGAAAGTGGTAGGGCTATATACTCCTCCAAACGAAGATTTTTCAGAGGCACACGCCAAACGGAGGGGTATGAGCAATTTCCCAGAATGTCTTGCCAATCACCTGCAAGATGGCTGCAACCACGACCACAGGGACCAAAGAAGTTCACAAATTAGATGACATGTTGGATTTCTTGTCGGTCTGGCGGTGACTACTGATGACGTTTGCGATTGTTGAAGGGGTGTCCCAATTTATAGGGGTTTACTTTCAACCCCTACCCCTTGTTGCTCAGTTTCAAGGGGCAAGGGGTAGGGGCCAAAACTAGAAATCAAGACAAGACAAGACCATAGCCGATCGAGACCAAACTGACCAAATCTTTGTAATTTTTGACATTTATTTGTATTTTTTGGAACATATATATTCAATGTTTAGTATAAATCTATCTCCATTTTATCACTTGTCGAGTGTCGAACCTCGAGATCAAGACAAGACCAAGTCCAAGATGAGACTAAGACCACAAAAAAACTCGATTAAGACTTGTTTCAAGTACTACGACACTAGAGGTAACACAGGAAGTGCTCCACTGTGGTTTTAAACTCCATACACCTTCACTTCTTAGAGTCATTTGGATAATTTCAGCCCTGCAATTGCCGATCTCTAACTAAAGGTAAAAGGAGCTGTCAACATGAAAACTACCGCTTCCTGACATCACAAGGTGGAACAGAGCATTTTGAGCTGAGTTGGAGATGTAGACAGATTAATAATAAAGAGTTACTCAAACATGAATGAAACAAAACACAACTCCAGGTCTGTTTTTGTGGAGGAACAACATTATGACATGACTTCAAGCTCACAAGAGTCATTTTTGTGTAACATAGGACCAAACGGATGTTTTGTTGTGAATTCAAGTGTTGGAAAATGTATTTTTAAGCAACATGTTTGAATACCAAGTACAGCATGTTTTACAGATGCAAAACAAAATCTTTAAAATCTCCAAAAGTTGAGTTATTATAACTTTCTACTTGCATTTGTTCAACTGAATGTAGTAACTTTATGAGCAAACCGTAGTTACATCTTGTTCTGGACCAACAACACGCAATAGATATCTCCATTAGAGCAGAGACTGTCTGAGTCTGTCTCAGTCCTGGATCAGTGCCCTGCTCCATTTGTTCTAAGCCAACAATATAGAGCTTTTCTCATATAAGCGTTGTGAAAAGGAAAGTCCTGTACTGATTCTCGGAAGAACTATTGTGTAAGAATTGATATTTCTTATTTTTTATATAAAAGTGCATTGGCTTTTTCAGTGTGTATTAACTAATGTGCCGTATTGGCCGAGGTGGAAGGAAATTAACAAAAAGTAAAGTTACAGTACTGTATTTACATTTTAGGCATCTGTTCTTAAGTTTATTTTAAAGTGAATACGTTTTACTTTTACTTCACTACATTTGGGAGCAGGTGTCTGTACTTTCTACTCTACTACATTTTGAACAGGACTGAAAAGTATTTTGTTATTATTGTTTGAGATCTGCCGAAAAGACTGAGGGACTAGGAAAAAGTATATATTAAATTGTTTCAAAATTCAGCACAAATGTCACAGATCACTACATTTTAAGTGTTATAAGATCTCAAAACAGGCGCGTCAGACTGAGGGGGGTTGGAGGGTGCTGTTCATCCAGGGCCCAATGCAAGAAGGGGCCCCTTACAAAGTGTATAATGTGCATTTTTCATTAGGCTATAAATCATCTTGTTGGGCACACAATATTGTCTGATTCATCAGCCTGATTCACTTTGTGGAAACCATCTGACCTCGCAGCATTAGGATTCGTTCACTCCACGGTTGACAGGTACTTTTTTATTTAACCAATCTCTGCTATTTGGTCGTGATGTATGTAATGGATCAAATCCTGTAGGAAGAAGGGCAATAATGTCTTTTCTGTTGATAAAATTCACCAAACATTCTCTTGGTTCCGGCTTTAAATCCTCGATCTTGGGAATTGTTGCCAACACAGAATGTCTGTCTTCGTCTACATCCATCTCGACCACTTTGTTTACTGTTGTGCTGTTCCACAAAAGGGACCCAGACAGACACTTGAGTTTGATGTCATGGCTTCAAAGCTCTTCACTGATTGGCCGGTGCACGGTCTACAACTTGCGGGGTTCTTGCAAACCGTCTAGTGTATTCCGATTCCTGACCTAGTTACTGGAGAGTACTAGATGATTTGTACCCAGGGCCCAGAATTTGGTGCTACACCCCTGCCTAAAAATCTGCTCTGAATACTTTTCCTTTTTACTCTAAGTACATTTTTAAACGCTACTTTAATTCTTTTACTTCAGAGATTATTACAGTTTAAATGTTTGTACTTTATTTAATAGTGCAATATGGAATATAAATGCTATAGAAAAGGTCAAATATGTGGGATTTCTTTAGCACAAAGGATCAGAAAGAGAAGATAAAGACTCTGACTCATTATTCCTGGACGTGGGTAATTATAATGCCGAAAGTGTCTGTATTTGAATCAGTGTTTACTTCCAGATGCGACTGCCCTTCGCTCTGTGCATTTATATGTATTTAATTCATAGGTTCCACTTTTAAGCAATGTGGGACCTTTTCTGTGTGGAGTTTGCATGTTTTCTCTGTGCTTGTGTAGGTTTTCTTTGGGTTTTCCAGTTTTCCCTAACCCTAAACCAACCTAATGTACAAAAGTCTCTACTCTAGGGTCAGGACTACCTTTTAAAATGGGCCGTTACTTGTTTAAAACCAATGTAAAATATGGCTCATTCCAGACAAAACAATAACCTCTCCATGAAGAAAATCATCTGACGGGTCCTTCACCAGAATGCACCTTTTAAGCTCAGACCATTCTGTAACGTATTTGAGTAATTTCCAGTCTGACGCTTGTGGTTTTCAGCATAGGAAACATCTTGTAGGTTTTCATTTCTGAATATGGCTGCACTTACCGTATGAAATTATAATGTGTTTATCAATATTACAGCATTATGGGTTTTGGAGTTCTGCCCGATATCTACAGTATTTTTATGGATTTCACGAATTACCACTTTTACATTGCTTTGCCAACCATCAATACAGACTGGAGCCAATCTTCTCTCTTCTGCTTTAAGGGCCCATTTTAATATTACAAAGTGCTTGCAGCTAATCATGTTATTTTTCAGCTGGAACTATTTGTGCAAACTCAACTGCGTAACACGGTATTTGGATAACTGCTTACTATCGAGGCGTTAACTTGGTTGTATTAAAGGACCTATATTACGCAAAATTGACTCTTGTGAGCGTTGAGCCGTGTTAGACAGTTGTTACCTCATCAAAAACAGACCTGGAGTTAGGGTTGAACAATCTATCATTTTGGACCGAAAATTACGATCCCAGACAACACGATTTTGGGAGCGTCAAAGCCCTGTTTTTTTTTTTTTTGTTTTGTTTTTTGCAGTGCTCCTAAAAAGCCCAATTTAAGAGTGAAATATAGTTCTGCATCGACTGAACACGCTGCTGTCGTCACCTTGTCGCTACCGTTTTTGATTTATGAATCTGCGTCGAGGCTAGGAGGTGAGGATTTAAATCTGGCGTTCGTGTAAAGTTTAACATGAACCATCTCCAATGTGACAAAAGCACAGAACAGACTCACCATCATCAGCACATCCTCTGTCACAGAAAGAACACTCATATTCCACTGCGTCCTTTAGTCCGACAGAAGCTGACTCATCGGTGCACAAGGAATGAGCATGTTTTTTTCAGCGCTAATAGTTCATGCAAATTATCCATTTAGTTTTAAGTTTCATTTCTGTAAAACGTAAACAAATGTGCACAAAGCTGCATTAAACACATTATTTCCCAATGTGTATTGAAAAAAAGGAAAGCGGAGTACAGGAAATGTATGTAGAGCAGTGGTAGAGACGACCAATCACAGCCTTTATTGTCTGCGTCGCTTCTCCCTGCTGCCATCGTTTTGAAAATTTTGGGCTTTTTGGCGGTCTAAATCATGATGTAAGTTTCTGTGATGTTTGCAAATGTTCATGTGCACTGAAACTTGAATTGAAAAAAGTCGTGGATGAAATCGAAACCTCAATTCGATTTTTTTCTTAAAATCCTTCAGCCCTACCTGGAGCTGTGTTTTGTTTCATTCACACATGTTTGAGTAGTGCTTTATTATTGTCTGTCTACATCTCCAAAGCTCAAAATTCTCTGTTCCACTGTGGTGGAATTTCTTTACTATAATCAATAAAAACCCTGAGAAGTTGTCTTGAGTCAAGGAGCCTGATTTATTAAAGCAATTGTGTGCACAATCACAGAACTACTTGCCCCTGCTATAAAGAGTCTGTCCCTCAGCTGTAACCAAAACAACACAGAGTTTTCATACCCCACAGGGGGCATAGGGCACATAAGCTAAGACATAACAGATGTTATGTTTATGTTTTATTCTTGACCATAACATTAGTTTTGCTCAGTACTTCACCAATGTTTGTCGTTCTTCCTCTTTGTTTTCGTTTTTCTTACCTTGATAGTTGTGGATAAATTCATCAGGGACAGAATATGTCTTTTGTTGACATTGTTGGTTGAAGACTTGTGGATGGGGCAGATTTATGAAGCTGGTGGAAAATACTCGACATTTCCACTGATATTTTACTATAGAAAAGCATTAACGTACGTGACATTTACCATACACTGCGGCACTTCTGCCTTTTGTGAAAATGGTCTATACAGTTCCAAGGACAGATCAACACAGATCGGGTCAACACAAGTCACGGCACAACAATCAGTGGAATAACAAGTTAGCATTAACGTGAGAAATAGACTTTTATAGAGGCACAAGGCCAGAGTGTCTATATAAGAGCACCGGATTAGAGCAAGTTTTAAGTTAGATAGTTGCAAAATCCACATCATGAAGTGATAGTTTTCAAGTTAACAACTATGTTTTACCTTTGTTTAGCAGCGATTGGAAATTCCAGGGTTGAAATTACCCAAATGATTCTAGTGAAGGTGTATGGAGTTTAAAAACACAGTGGAGCACTTTCTGTATTAACACATGACATCACAAAGTGGAACAGTGTTTTCAGTTTGAGAGTAAATATGCAGGGTTTGTGTGTTAAACATGCTGCTTCTCTCATCACCTCGTCACCTGGAATCTTCCAAAGTTTGGCATTACACTTTTTTTTATCTCTACGTAGACACAACAGGGCCAAGTTAGAGCCAGGTCTGCGGAGAGGCGAGCCCACTCACAGTAAGAATATAAGTTTTTAGGTCAATAAAAACCCATATTACTGAGTAGACGCAACATTCTAGAAAAGAACAGTAACATCTCCATGGAGACAACCAGAAAAGTTACACAGTGCACCTTTTATTTCATTATATAATATTAATATGTGTTGTACAACAGATCAGGAGGTCAATTTGCAGAACCACTGTGTGACGAACAGTGTGTTATGATTTTAATGAGCGTAGTAATGGAGACATGTGTCAAAGTGAATGGTCCAGACACAAAGCTCTGTAATGGGGCTGCAGCTGGGTAAATACTGAGGATGAAGGTGGTGACCTGCAGTCTTCATCGGGAGTCTTTATCATAATAAAAACACTGGGAGGTGGGTAACAGAAGTGGACAGTTGTAGAGGCTTATACCACAGCAGTCCGGTCTGGTTTTGTGATATGAGGGAGCGTGACCTTTTGTTTTGGAGACCACACATGCTTGAAGGAAAAGTTTGAAATGACTATTTTGTGGTCAGTGTCTAGAACCAGGCTGGTGTATCTGGTGTAATCGTTGAATCCAGCCAGCCACTATGGTTGGATAAAAGATTGGTAGAAAGGGAGACAAAGCCTGCACACTTGCACCGAAACTGATTTTAATAAATGACAACGTTTCGATCAGTGGATCTTCATCAGGTCATGGTTCTCTGTGAGCCACTCCCATATAAACCCTCTGCCCCCTGATCCCTTGGCCAATCCAAAAGTGAGTCACAGGAGACGTCCACACAACACAACAAAATACAGTGGTTCCTCGTTTATCGCGGGGGTTACGTTTTAAAAATAACCCGCAATTGGTGAAATCCGCAGAGTATTCAACTTTATATTTTACAATTATTATATCTGTTTTTAGGCCGTAAAACCCCTCACCGCAAACTTTATACACTTTTCTCACACAGGACAGTTACAACCCTTTTGCATCCTTCTTAAAACTTATTGCTGCTCTCGTCCTTCTGTTATTTTCCTCCTTCTTTATGTAACGAACTGAAGATTCATTTATTCCGTAATGGAGCCCTACAGCACAGAGTTCTGCACAAGTCCATTTTTGGAGCACCCCACACACATATAACAGCACTGCACCCACCCGTTAACCCGAGATTATATCAAACTTTTGCGCTGCCTATGCCACGGGCTGAACCAAGACTAAACCAGAACTAACCCAGGACTAACCTAGGACTGATTCCAGGACTGAAGAGGAGGACTAAACCAGGACTAAACCAGGACTGAACCAGGACTCATGATCGGCACGGGCTCGGAGGTGACCGCAAGAGAAAGGACCAACGCAGAGCTCCGCACCTCATGGTAAACGCGGCAATTGCCCGATCGCGCAGCACTTCAAAATCACACTGCAATGATGGAACATTTATGTAAATTTGGCAAACTGAACACATTTTGTACTGTAGAGGAGGCACGGCACGGAGGTGACTGACAATGTTCTATAGTCCCTTAGCCAGTCATGACGCAGGGGGAGGAACACAATACACACTCATACAATGTAAAAAAAAAAAAAAAAAAAAAGAATAAGCATGCAAACTTGTACAAAAAAAATCTGCGTAACTGCGAGATCGCGAAAGGTGAACCGCGATATAGAGCGGGATGACTGTATACATTGTACATCATATAACACGAGCCATTACCCAAGTCCATCAATCATATGTCATCATCGGGCAGGTGAACCACATTAGAAAACATTATAGAAAGTATTTAATTTCATATTTCTGATTCCGGCCACTAGGGGCCTGCATTTTTAAGGAATACATATAAACACTTTCACTTTGTAGGAGCAGCCTGTTAATATCACCTCCTCTTCTTGGGAGCTTCACCTGCTTTATCCCAGTATATTTAAGGGAGCAGATGGGGTGCTGCACTTTAAAACGGTTGCTCCGATGTTCACCAAAAATGTCACTGACCTTTTAAAATGCCGCTGTGGACTTGGTTATGTAGGAAAAACATCTAGAGCACTAAAGACTATCTGAACATAAGAGCAACATGCGAAATGGAAAACTAAGAAACCCTGTAGCTGCCCCTTAAATATACTGGGAAAGAGCAGGTGAAGCTCCCAAGAACAGGAGGTGATATTAGGCTGCTCCTACAAAGAGAAAGTTTTTATATTTATCCAGTAAAAACACTGACCCCTAGTGGCCTGAATCAGGAATATGAAAATGTTTTCAAATGTATGATGACAGATGATTGATGGACTTGGGTAATGACTCGTGTTATATGATGTACAGTGTATACTGTGTTATATGTTGTATGTTATATGTTGTGTTGTGTGGACGTCTCCTGTGACTCACTTTTGGATTGGCCAGTGCATCAGTGGCAGAGGGTTTATATGGGAGTGACACACAGAGAAAACCATGACCTGATGTAGATCCACTGATCGAAATGTTGTCATTTGTTAAAATTTACTTTCTGTGTTCACTGTAGTAGCCTTACACGAGTGATGTGCATATAACAAGACCTTTAATGAATAAAAGTCTGGTGCCATAAACTCTATAAAGAAGTGAATTAAGGGAGTGTGACGTCACTCATAGCATTCGGCTCCAGTCAAATGAAGTTCACAGAGGTCGGCAGTTATGGGGTGAATTTGGAGCCAAGTTCAATATTTGGAATTTTAACCGTGAGTATCTTGGCCCTTAAAGAGCCAATCCAGAGCGAGACTGTTGAAGGTAACGCCCCTTCCCACCCCCACGCTGGTTTAGCAGGAAGCAGACACTAAGCAACACTCTCATTCAAACACCAGGATCATGTAGAGAAGGTTAACACGAACATTTTAAGATGAAAATGAGGAGCCTGACAGCAGCTGTTACTGAGAGAGGGGGCAAAGTTTTTCAATTGAAAGCGAACTGGACCCAGAGTCGATGGATGGAGTCAGAAACATGGCGATACTCACTTCCTTATTATTTCAGCTGTAAGTCCCTATGGAGCAGTTTTCCTGGTGCATCTGAGGAGGACGCTGTGATAACTGTTTTCCTTTTGGACCAAAATAAATGACAACACAGCGCTCATGGAGGGACACGTGCATATCGAACAAACACGTGTATCGAATCATGAGACCAGTATTGAACAATTTGATATTATATTGATCGTTGCCTCCCTATTAGCTATACTTATACATACAGTCTTTCTTTGTGCTAATATTGTTTTGTTTTGTTTTTTTTCTCCAGTCCAATATTGACAAATTCCAGTACCAGTATTGTTTCCAAGCTGCTCTAGTCTCTGCGTGCTTTTGTGCCATGGAGATGTTGTTGCTTTGTCTGGACTGTTCCACACTATTGCATTATTAAACTTATTTACACAACCAAATGCTGCACCAGTAAAATGCAGGGTATATTTGAGTAAAAACGGAATATATGCAAGACTTATCAGTTTTAATAACATACTGTGGAACATTCCCATTAGAGCGATATCATCTCCATGGAAACTGAATTCATCAAACGGCTTTCCATTGCTTTTCAGTGTACCACCAGCTTTCCCAGTATCCGCCGTGACTGCCCTGCGTGACGTAAATCGACAAAAAAGATTGGCTGAAAAAAATCCATATCATCTCCTGTAGCCTCTGCAGGCTCAATATTCAATTCATTAATGTATTTACAATATCAAAGCTAAAATGTACACATAAGTCGTTTTAAAATGGCTAAAACTGTGTGCCTTTTACATATTCCCCTCTTGGACATGTAATAGGTTTGAGAGTGAGCTGAGCTGGGTCTTTTAACAAGAGGAAAATGCAAATGGGTTCTGACAGCCAAAAGCAGGACTCAGCGCTGCCCCCTGCTGGCCTCCTGCTGGTCTCTTGATTGGCTCAGTCCCACTTCAGAAGAACAGAGACGGCTCTCACACAAATATCAATCACAGAGCTGGACCAGAGCCAGAGCCAGATCCTGCAGAGATTCACCTGTGAGATGTGTTTTACTCATGAGAGAGGGATTACACGGACAGGCTCTGGATGTTGAATTGATTGAAACACTAAAAAAAAAAACAGGTTTAATGTTTGTACATTTACATTTTGGATGTTTCATGGCAAAGAACAATCATCACATTCCAGAGTATGATGTCATCTTCCCATATGGGGCCAACACAGTATTCCCCATTGTTTACATTACAGTTTTTATGAGAAGTCTTCATTGAACCTTATTATTTCTGGTTGTACCCTAGAACCTAAGGTTAAAGTACACATTATTGGTCCCACAGGGAAATCTGTTGTTGTGGAGAAATACTCCTTTTGTAGACAATGATGAATGTTGAAGCAAAGAAGAAGAGCTTATTTCTTGCAAGAAATAGGTTCAACAGAACAACCAGCAGCACGTCCCTCCAACGTCAGACCCCGAATGATACAAAGCACCAAGTTTATACACACTGACTGACCAGAGGACGTACAGGTCAAAGGGAGAAGGTGATGACTCCTACTGAGGTGTGACCAGATGTGCCTGATCTGATTTGCATTTGCTTCCTGACAAGATTAGCACAGTCTACACGGTCTACCAGAGGTTGGACCAAGTCGTTGTTTTGCAAGTCTGTAGTAAGTCTCAAGTCTTATGACCTCAAGTCCGAGTCAAGTCCCAAGACAAATACAAGTCCAAGTCGAGTCTCAAGTCACCGGCCCATAAGTCCAAGTCAAGTCCTCTGCTTTGAGCTTCAAGTCATTTCAAGTCTTTAAACCACCTTAGATTTAATTGTACTCAAAAAGTCATAGTATATTTTATATAGGAGTATTTATCTAGTTGTAGAATTTTTCTTTTTTAAATGTCTTGACTAGATCTTAGTGCGAATCACTATGGTCAGAATAGAAAGAATTAAGATTTAAAAATGTTAAATAACATTGTGTAGTTTGCACTGAAATGGAAGGATCATGTTCTATGTAGTTCCCTCTGTTTTACTGAATTGTACTGTATTTTACTGTAGTACATTTGAGGATACCACATCACTGTACTTCAGTTATAACAAATGGAGAAGTGGGAGGGAAATGTTCCAGTTTGTTCCTTTTTAAAATGAATCACCACATTTATCAACTGCAAGGAGAAAAGTATTTTCTAAAAACATATACTTTTTTAGGAGAAGCATCAAGTCTTCTCAAGTCACAGGGCTCAAATCACAGTCAGGGTCTGAGTCATTGACCTTCAAGTCCAAGTCGAGTCCCAAGTCTTAAAGGTTGTATAGAGGATTTTCCAAGGAACGAGAAATCCAGCGACTGTTTGTCCTTTTTCAAATGTTGCGCATGCGTGAAACCACCCCCCCTCCCCTACAGCTCCCTACGTAGAAACGCCTCCTCCCGCCTCCTCCTTACGCCAGAAACAGGTTTGTTTACAGCCGGTGCGCTGCACATGACTTGTAAACAACTAACTACAGTGTTGGTTAGGCAAGACGGAGAAGTGAGGAGCGGGGGGAGCGGGTGTGCGGACATTTCATTCGCGGACGAGAAGTGAGGAGCAGGGAGAAGAGCGGAGCGGGGAGAGAGGAGAGGAGCAGGAGAGAGGGGGGTGCAGAGAAGGTTGCGCGGAGATTCAGTGCGAATGAACTAGCTACAACACGCAGCAGCAAGCGGACTCTTTCTTTTCTAGCTCTTGGAAATAAAGTACGTTTTCATAATAAGCAGAAGTGACCTGTCCAGGAGTAATTTGGCGACCAATGCGTCAGTCTTTAGACCCTGCGTCTGCTTCAGTTGCGCCATCGCTGGAATGAATCTTCAAGAATCACCTTAGTTTGGCTTCGCTGCTTTTCCCCTTGTCTTCTTCTTTCAGCAATCTCAAAAACGGACTTTCTTTTGCGGCTAACTGCTCCTGGATTCTTGTCTGCCATTGCAACAAACTTTGTGCGAACTGCGAGGAAGATATAGGTAAAAAAAAGCCGCTAAGAACTGTTGCGTTGGTGGAGTAAACAGCGTCTGTGCGGCTTGCGTCTGTGGACTGCGTGACAGGCGTACGTAAACCACGTACCGGCGGCGCGCAGGCAAGTCAGTTACGCTAGAAACGTAGGGAGATTGATTGACAGCCTGTCAGCTAACAGATAACGAGGCAGTGTCGTTATCTATTGGAAAATGTTTAGCCCCACCACGTCCAGAGTTGATGAATTTTTATTCTCTTTTTTTTGGTCATCATAATTACAAGGCTACTGCATCTCTATAATGCTATCATTGACAATTTGAAACAAAAAAAAAATCCTCCATACAACCTTTAATCCATTTTATCAAGTCAAGTCTCTAGTCCTAAAACAGTGACTCAAGTCTGACTCAAGTCCAAGTCACAACTTGCAAGTCCCACCTCTGCAGTCTTTACTAAACCAAATGAGTCACAAGACCAAATGTGTTTCTAAAAGATAAACTTAATTTAATCAATCATAATCAATATTTTAATTTCCTTCACATTTGTTTTTTGCTTTTCACTCATTCTTCAAAGTCGCTGAGGGAAACAGTCAAGAATTCCCTCAAGGATCTATAATTTAACTATAATTTTTTCCTGCATTTAATTTTATTTAAGTATGTTTGTATTTTTTCCTCTTGTTTTTTTGTATAGGTTTTTGTATATTGCCCTATATATCATGTGGATTGTTTTGTATAATTTTGACATTCCCAATTATCCCCTGCCTTGCTATCTGTATATTTGATTATGTTAAATTAAAAGAAAGAAAAAAAAAACAGTCAAGAACTTTGGCGATCCATCTCCCGATCTTGGGCGAGGCTTGGTCAGAACTAACCTTATACAACAACACGGATTCTTGTGATAATTGACGGACCAATTACACAGCAAAAACCAAACCGAAACAACCTTTTTAAGCAAAAAACAAACAATTTTGCTTATGAAAACTATGCAGAAGGCAAGTGTTGTGTGCAGAAGTCTGTGCTTTTTGCTCAGCTGGATGTAACAAAAGTAAAATTCTTCATCTTGTCCTGCTGTTGTGACATTTTGGACCAATCATTCAGCTATTCATTATGGTGTTCTTGATCTCTTTCAGCGAGTTCCAGGTTGATAAACGTGTAGAACTCATTTCATAGTGCTGCACATGTCACTCAGGCGTGAGTCAGGATTGGTCTGGACTGCCTTCGCTGGAGGATTTTACTTAGACCATAAGAAAAATGATTTGGACACAGTAGCGTGTGTTATTGTACAATTGCAAGGTGTATGGTATGAATCTAGTCCTGAATCTCTCACTGTTTGAGCGGACATCCAGGTTATGCACTGACATCGTTTTATTAGAAAAATGCCCGTCAACGCTCCAACTGAGGCACTGAGGCAGAACTGCGAGCAGCACAGCACACAAACTGTATT
Source organism: Boleophthalmus pectinirostris (assembly GCF_026225935.1). NCBI lineage: Eukaryota > Metazoa > Chordata > Actinopteri > Gobiiformes > Gobiidae > Boleophthalmus > Boleophthalmus pectinirostris. The sequence goes on from NW_026571175.1 coordinate 30,281,028, forward strand.
TCTTTCGTTCTTGTTGTAGATGTCAGGTACAAACTAAATATTTAGCAGAAGAAAATGTCATTACTCAGCACTGACACATATTTAAAGTTGCCCCACTCATTCTCATTCATCTGCATAATCACTATTGTTGGTCTACGAAATGTTGCGATGTCCTATAAACCTGCATAACGCTCGGCTCCGAGTTGTTTAATGCGCTGTTACGACAACTACAAACTGAAATGTGTCACTTGTAAATGTGAAAAGCCTGTTCCCTGTCTGTAAATGTCCAAAATATCAGTTATGTCAATGTTTTAAATGATCCTAGTTAGTACATTCTATTGGTGCGTTCGATTATCCATCGGACTCAGGAAGTCTGAGGACGTTACCGAGCAACACGCACTGACACGGCCCTTTTCCTTGGACGGCACGACTCGGAACAACTCAGAGGAGACCGAGCAAGGTTTCCGAAATGGAATCCACGATGGCGATGACGATTTCAGTCAGTCGTATTACTGCAATACAGAGCCCTGCACTTGACCCGACGCAAAACACATTTTGAAATCTCATTGCAGCATCGGGCGGGTCAGACGATAAACTGCAATCCCTCTAACTAAATATGAGTGTAAAGTAAAATACACAAATGATTAATATAAGCCTATCATACATTATTTGTGCCTGATATTTTATTTGGCATTAATAAAAGCATTTTAAGTAGCCTAAATTTGCGGACGTGGTTTAATCTTGAGCACATTTTAGACAATTCCTTTCCTCTTCTGCGTGTTTGATAGAGCTTAAGGAAGCGAATGTCCCCGTCTTGCGGGATTTGCGGATGGGAGCGGAACAAAATATCACAGATGTGGACGGGAGCGGAACAAAATATCTCAGATGCGGATGGGAAAGGGACAAAATATCGCAGATGCGGACGGGAGCGAGACGAAATATCTCAGATGTGGACGGGAAAGGGACAAAATATCTCAGATGTGGACGGGAGTGGACCAAAATATCGCAGACGCGGACGGGAGTGGACCAAAATATCGAAGACGCGGACGGGAGTGGACCAAAATATCGAAGATGCGGATGGGAGCGGGATTAAATATCGCAGATGCGGACGGGAGTGGATCAAAATATCACAGATGCGGACGGGAGTGGACCAAAATATCTCAGATGCGGACGGGAGTGGACCAAAATATCTCAGATGCGGAGGGGAAAGGGACTAAAAATCGCAGATGCGGACCGGAGCAGACCTAAAAATCGCAGATGCGGACGGGAGTGGACCAAAATATCGAAGATGCGGATGGGAGTGGGACTAAATATCGCAGATGTGGACGGGAGTGGATCAAAATATCTCAGATGCGGACAGGAACGGGCCTAAATATCTCAGATGCGGACAGGAACGGGCCTAAATATCTCAGATGCGGACAGGAACGGGCCTAAATATCTTAGATGCAGACGGGAGCGGGAATGAGCATTACAATTCTTTGCGGGCGCAGGCGGGAGAGGGACTGCACATTCTGTCCCACGCAGACCTCTACTGCAGTACTTTATCACGCCGTGGGTTTGGTGGTCAGTATGGTGAGGTCAATATTGAACGAAAGACTTTTAAAACGGGTGTTGCTAAACGTCTCTAGAGTCACTAACAGGAAGATAAACAACAACAAAAATAGCTTTCCGGGTGGCGTCCAGGTTTTTTCTTCAAGTCGGACACGCGAAACCGGAAAAGGACGTGTGTGAACGTGACGTCATATCCGAGATCCGAGTTGGAGATGGATGGATAAACGAATGCACCATAACGCACAGTAGTTAGTGGATTTGTCACTGACCATGGTATAATCCGAGTAATATCTTTCAAAGTCACACAGAATCTTGTCAGTTTTCGCCGTATGTAATATTCCTGGTGCAGGCTGGCTCTGCTGTGAGGAGGTGGAGGGGGCAGGTTTGTGTGATCACAGGTGACTCTGCTGTTGTCACTGTGTCTGGAGGTGACAGACGGTGTGAGATGAAGCTCACACTTGTATTTATGGAGCCTGGAAACACGGAACAGATCTGTGAGTGGCATTTGGCTGTCTAGTCTGAGGTGGTCAAAACATGCTCATTTCAAGCTCAGTACTAAGGAAATGGATCAGGATTTGATAACACCAACACCAAACACTTTTTTTAGACGACAGAATCTAAAATAATAGTTGTTTTTGTTTCAAATATATTCATTAAGAAGCCAGTATGAATTTATACAATGAAGCTTATATAAATATTGGTTCATTTTAGGTGCTTTGTGGTGGAGGGTCTGTCAAATACTTGTCTCCATGGAGATGTCATTGCTCTGCCTGGAATGTTCCACAGTTTAGTTTATTTATTTAATGGGGCGGCAGTAGCTCAGTTGGCACAGCGTTCGTTTACTCATTTAAAGATCGGTGGTTTGAATCCCGCTCTCGACGTAAACATCATGGGTTGAGTGGTCAAATCCACAGACTCACAGGTTGTTTGGTGTGATTCCATCTTCCACAGATGAATGCTGCTGTTGTGTCCTTGGGCAAAACACTTAACCCTAGTGATGGGAAAATGGAGCCTCGTGAAGCACTGACACCTCAGTCGCAAGATTATCTGAAATGGTTTGACGTGTTTGAGGCCTTGGAGAGACGACCACGACCACAACCACGACTAGCAACAGAAATAGCAGCTGTAAATAAGAAAATAGGTGACCTTGTTAGGTGGAATTAGATCAAAGTGATCCCAAACCATGAATCACTTTTTTCCACTTGTAGATGCCATCGAAAATGAAACAAATGCCAAAAGTCGCCAAAAGTCACCAAAATCACCACTAACGTCACACAATACTCCTCACTACCCAACATTTTTAAGAAATATTGGTGCATCTTTTATACTGTAGCAGTTTAGCGCTTGTCAAACCACGGAAGTGCGCTGAACACTCTGAAGGAATCTGAACCAATCGCAGAGCAGAACATTCGCAGAGCCAATGAAACACTTCGATACAGTGAAGTGATTGACACGCAGAGCGAAGCAGTAGGAGGAGGGACCGACACTTCGACACTTTGGGCACGTGAGCGGCTGCTGCGAGATGAGCTCCGAGGCAGTGCTCCGGAGCAATTTGTTTCAGAAAGAATGAGACGTGCTCCAGAGCTCCGACTCATTTGCCCAGCACTACTTAACCCACCTCCTCTCCAGTGTCTGTGTACTCTGGTGTGTGAATGGGTGAGTGGTTCCTTATTGAGGTGGAAAAGCGCTATAGAAAAATGTGACCATTTAATGCACAATATACATAAACGTTAACAGGAGAGATGCTTTGTTCCAGGTTGTAGCACTAGTGCTAATTTCCATCTTCCGTCCCTGGGCAGGTTGATAAAATCAAACATATAAATGACGGGAGCATCATAACAATTATGTGTCCTCATTCACATTCAGTTCTTTCAGCACCATAAAATCATCATCCTTATCAAAATCGTCATTCAATTCATTCACTCCAGAACATCACGCTCTCCCCAGACACTCATCAGTCACATTATGGGCGCAGGTTTGGTTTGAGAGGAGCCGCTGTTTCTCCAGGCGTGAGAAAGCGCCATAGTTTGTTTATGTGTTCAGCTTTGTTGGTAACATGTTCCACTGATGGATGCATGAAAAAGTTGAGTATCCAAATGCCGTCCTGCGTTTGTGGATCCTGCACTCAGTTGGATCGAGCGGCTCAGGAGGTGGTTTCAGAGCTCAGAGTAACAAACTGTCTGTCAAATCTTATACAGCAGACAAACATTTGCGTTCATGATCAGGTTTTCCAAAGTTAAAATGCTGCGTTTAACAAGAATATGACAGTGGTGGAATAGCCGACTTTTCTTGTCATGGGTCAGTAGCTCTACAAGTTACAGGTCAGATCTGTGGAGAGGCCCAGAATGCCTGTTTTTCTAGGTATTTTGTAAACAGCTCTACTTTCCATTTATTAAATTGCAGCTGGATTTAGAGCTCAGAAATGCCTAGAAAAACCTGACCTGTAACTTGGTCTGGTTTGGTCTCCATGGAGATAGAAAGGTTTAGTACCATACTGTGAAACATTCCAGACAAAGCAATAACATCTGACAGATCCTCCACCAGAAAAGTTTCACAGTGTACCTTTAACAAAAAAGGAACAAGACAGAATACTAAAAAATAAAATAAAATACAAAAACTCAATGAAACTTCCTCCTATACCCTATATCTGACCTTATAGTTCTCACATTAATCAAGAGCATTCGAAAACTATTGAGGAAATATAAAATTTTCCCTGTCCTATTTATCTTTTTGAAGTATAGATGACAGAGTTTGAGACTTGGTTTGATAAAATGGACTAAGACTTGGACTTGAAGGTCAATGACTTGGGACTTGATTCAGACTTGAGGCCTGTGACTTGAGAATACTTGATGCTTCTGCTAAAAAAAATATACAGGTGATAAATGCTGCGCTTAATTTTACAGGAACAAACTGGAACATGTCCCTCTCACTTCACTGTTTGGTACTTTGGATGCAACTAAAGTACTGTGATGTATTATCCTCAGTAAAATACAGTACAATACAGTAGTTAAAGTACAATATAGTAAAACAGAGAGAACTACAGAGAACTACTTGACAAAATAACTGATATTAAGCATGTTAAAATCTGAATTCTTTCCATTCTGACTGTAACGACTCACACTAAGATTTTGTCAAGACATTTAAAAAGGAAAAATAGCATTTCTACAACTATATAAATACTCATATATTAAATATACCATGACTTTTTAAGTACAATTTGTTTTAAAAAGTTATATCAATTGCAAATAAAGACTTGAAATAACTTGAAGCTCAAAGCAGACGAACTTGGACTTGACTTGGACTTATGGGCCACTGATTTGAGATTCGACTTGGACTTACCTGTGTTTGGCTCGGGACTTGACTCAGACTTGAGGTCAAAGACTTGTGACTTACTTGAGTCTTGCAAAACAACGACTTGGTCCCACCTCTGATAGATACCTTCAAGATAAATAAACCTTTATTTGACCCACAATGGTGAAATTACAGCACAATTAAGACAATAACAGAAATCACAAATGCGTATTAAGTTATAATACTGCCGTTAGAATGTGTCAGTCTTGGGTATAAATTTTTACTCATTTACCATTTTAGATTATTAGAATTTTTTAATCCTTTATCGATTTTTACTTGGTTTTAATGATTGTAAGTATTATAAAATGTGTACCAGCAACAACCCTTGAAAGAGCATTGATTTACTGTAGTCTATAACTCCTAAATGAATCTGTCAAGGTCTGCACTACATTTGGCAGCTCCCTAACTATGGCTATTCAAAGTGCAATTTTGATATGATTTCCAATTCATCATTCAGCTCTTACTCACACTCCAGATTTAGTAAAAAATACTGGAAGGGTGTTAAAAAATAGATTGAAATCAGTGGTGCATTATGTAACTTCGCTGGTGGGGGTTCTGCCATGTGCTTGTCTCCATGGAGATATTGATTGAGATGTGCCTGGAATGTTCCACACTATGACACTAAACACATCCATCTTATATTTATTCGTTTAAATACACGTACTCTGTTTGTGGGCACAGTTGCCTCGCCGCAGATCTGACTTGTGACTTGGTCAGGTTGCATCTCCTGCTTGAGCTGAATATGTTTAATGCACAGACTAAAGAAGTGGATTAAGCGAGTTTGACATCACCCATAGTGTTCGGATCCAGTCAAATGAAGCTTATTGAGGCTGAAGTTATGGGGCGAGTGCCATATTAGGAATAGGAATTTATTTACGGACAAAACGGCTTAAATAAGAAAACATCAGGATCATGTAGAGTGAGTTAATATGAACATTTTAAGACCAAAATGACGAGGCTCACTGCAGAAGTTAAAGAAAGAGGAGCCACGATATCCAAGTGTAAGTCAATGGGAGCGAGAGTCAGAAGGAGCCGAAAGTGCCCACAATTTGGAATGCAGTGGCGAGTGCATTAGCTCTGTCCACTTATATATACAGTCTATGGTTTAATGCCATTCTGTTGAACATTCTCCGCTCAATTTCATTTCTCTCCAGCAACTAGGTCAGGAATCAGAATACACTGGACGGCTTGCAAAAACCCCGGAAGTGCGAGTTCGGGTACCATCCAACCAGTGAAGAGACATACATTCTGTGTTGGCAACGATTCCCGAGATCGAGGATTTAAAGCCGGAACAAAGAGAATGTTTGGTGAAGACGTTATTGCCCTTCTTCCTACGGGATTTGGGAAAAGCTTAATATACCAGTTACCCCGTTAGCGGCGCATTACAAACGTCACGACCAAATACCAGTGATTGGTTAAATGAAAAAAAGTACCTGCCTACCGTTGAACAAATTCTAAAGTTGCAAGGTCAGACGGTTTCCACGAAGTGAAACCAGCTGAGGAATCAGGCTAGAACATTCTGGTCATCATTCAGAAAAGTTACATTGTTCATTTTTTATTCTGGGAGTATTTTCCAATAGGGATGTAACAATAACCAAATTATTGTAATATCATATCATCAAAACTCTCACAATAACATTATGGACTGTCACAAAGTATTGAATTGCAAGGTTTTTCACCTACAAGTATTAAAGTAGAGGGAACTGCATAGGCCATGATCCTTTACTTCTTTTACAACACAATAGAATTTATATATTTTAATATTTTTTTGGAGTATGACAATAATGACTCACTGAAAACTGGTCAAGGTATTTAAAAAGGAAAAGTTGCATATGTACAATTTTGTTAACCTCTCCATATCAATATCACAATAATTATCGCACCGTGAGATGCATATCATGATAATATCGTATTGGGACATTTGGATATCGTTACACCCCTATTTTCCAAGCATGTTTTGTTTTTTTCTTTTTAAATTATTTAAACCATGTGCTATTGTGTCCTAATCTAAAGCAGGGGTTCTTAAACTTTACCTTATCTGTATGAAAATATCTAGTTGATACTCTATGAATGGCATCAAAATAAAATTATAGTCATGTTTTTAACCAAATTTGGATAAAAAATTCATTTCATTTCAATGTATTTTACTGGTTTAGGTGTTTCCATCAAAAATGTTATATATTTGGGATTGTATACTGTAAGAAATTGTGTTATTAACTAATGTTCAATGTTTGTACCAGTTTTGGAGGACCCCCAACACATGACCACACCCGACGTTGAGAACCGCTGATCTAAAGTAAAGCGTTCGCAATTTGTCGAGTCTGTCTCCCATCACTCTTTCCTCTGGCATCAAGCATTGATGTACTTGAACAAAAAAGCGTTTATTTCCTAACTCAGCGATAATGCCGTTGTCTTTATTGGCTTTAGAGGTTAATGTGGGAACAAACTACGCTGTATTCTCCATTACTCTACTGCTGCTGTGGCTAAACCAACTCGCAATCAGCGCTCCCATTCCAACGCTAGTGCGATTAGTGGTCCGTAAAACCACATTACCCATCTCAAAATGGATCCTGTGGCAGATGGATTGTTTTGACAAAGGTGAGGGGCTGCCGTGGTGTAGTGACATGCTCCGAGGAGGGCCCCCTGCTGGTCGGAGCTGGTACCACACGCTGCGGCACAAGAATGAGGCAGATGTATTGACTCGTGCTGACAGGGAACAGCAGGCGAGAGAATGATATTCATGGGTTTCTGCTTCCTGTTATATGAGACACTGCGAGTTCTTATAGACGCTGTATCTGATTTTCTTTCCAGGTATTTGAGCAAAATTTGAATTACCCCGGTACAGATAGATTGTATAAGCAGCTATTGAGGTCAAAATAAGTCCACTGTGTAGCGTCTGCATCTAAGTTTAAGTGGTTTTATTGTCTCAGTATCAGTGTAGTGTGATGGTTTTTTGGTTTTTTTTTGTTTTTGTTTTTTTGGCTTTATCATGAAGGTAAAACTTCACACTTGTCTCTGAATGTTGTGAAAAGCCTTTAAACTCAGAACGTATCGATATATTTATGGGCACTTTTAAATCACTTGCTCTGTCATTATTAATTTAACCCTAAAATTTGATGTAAGTAAAAAGATTTTTCCATGGATTAGTGAGATTTACAATAATAGGGGTTTTGTGGTCTTCTCTCAGCAAATATTTGGCTAAATCAGGTCTTTTTTCCTCTAATTTGGTGCATTTTGGATTGGCAATTGTTGGGCTGTCTGCCAGATTGAGGAAATATATAACTACAGAAATATTGTTTAATACTCACTGCTATATCATGAGTTAATAGGCTGAATTAATTTGAAGTGGGATATTCAGATTAAACATTAAAGCGTCACCTGTCACCTGTCATTTGTGTAGCCCAAGGCCCAGTGTCTAAAAAAACATAGTTTGCTATTAGGGATGTAACAATAACCGTAATATCGTGATTCATATCATCAAAAGTGTCACAATAATATCATGCGCTGTCACAATATATCAAATTACAAGTTCCTTTGCTTAAAGGTTGTATGGAGGATTTTTTTTGGTTTCAAATTGTCAATGATAGCATTATAGAGGTGCAGTAGCCTTGTAATTATGATGACCAAAAAAAAGAGAATAAAAATTCATCAACTCTGGATGTGGTGGGGCTAAACATTTGCCAATAGATAACGACACTGCCTCGTTATCTGTGAGCTGACAGGCTGTCAATCAATCTCCCTACGTTTCTAGCGTAACTGACTTGCCTGCGCGCCAGGCCGATACGTGGCTTACGTACGCCTGTCACGCAGTCCACAGACGCAAGCCGCAAAAGAAAGTCAGTTTTTGAGGTCGCTGAAAGAAGAAGACAAGGGGAAAAGCAGCGAAGCCAAACTAAGGTGATTCTTGAAGATTCATTCCAGCGATGGCGCAATTGAAGCAGACGCAGGGTCTAAAGACTGACGCACTGGTCGCCAAATTACTCCTGGACAGGAAACTTCTGCTTATTATGAAAACGTACTTTATTTCCAAGAGCTAGTCAAACGTTTTTCAGGACACGAAAGCGATATCCTATGTCTGAAAACGTAATTTTCAATGCAAAGAAAGAGTCCGCTTGCTGCTGCGTGTTGTAGCTAGTTCATTCGCACTGAATCTCCGCGCAACCTTCTCTGCTCCCCTTTCCTGCTCCTCTCCCTGCTGCCCGATCCACTCTTCCCCCTGCTCCTCACTTCTCCGGGCACGGAATCTCCGCGCACCGCTCCCCTCTCCTCTCTCCGCTCCCTGCTCCCTGCTCCCTGCTCCGTTCTCTCCCTGCTCCTCACTTCTCGTCCACGCACGAAATGTCCGCGCCCCCCCTCCCCCCGCTCCTCACTTCTCCGCCTTGCCTAACCAACACTGTAGTTAGTTGTTTACAAGTCATGTGCAGCGCACCGGCTGTAAACAAACCTGTTTCTGGCGTAAGGAGGAGGCGGGAGGAGGCGTTTCTACGTAGGAGCTGTAGGGGAGGGTTGGTGGTTTCACGCATGCGCAACATTTGAAAAAGGACAAACAGTCGCTGGATTTCTCGTTCCTTGGAAAATCCTCTATACAACCTTTAAATGCATGGTTTTATAGTAACAACAGTTTATAAATATCGGGAACTACATATCCCATGATTCATTTCAGTGCAGACAACATGAAGAAATATGTTTTTTACTCAAATTTGTTGCATTATGATGTAATAATTCACACCATAATCTTGTTAAGGTATTTTAAAAGCGAAAAAAGTGTCCCATCTACAATTATATTCTCCTTTTAAGAATATCGCAATAAATATCATACCGTTAGATGCATATCGTGATAATATTGTACCGTGAGATTTGGATATCGTTACAAACATTTGAGTACACACACATTTCAAATCACAGTAACAGTTCATATTGGGGTGGTATATAAGGATACAAATCTAAATGAATAAGTTTGCATATTTCAGGATATTTGATGCCTGCTCTGTGGACTCAACTGGATATATTTTCATTTATTTATATATCCACTATACTATATATTGACGTGATTATGTAAAACAACTTAGGTAGAACACTATACGATTTTAAATGTTTTTTTTTTCATCCTACTCCTTTTGTAGCCTGATTCATCAGCCGGTTTTACTTCATTTCATTTTGTACAAACTATATGACCTCGCAGTGTTAGAATTTGTTTGCTTGACGGTAGGCGGGTACTTTTTATCATTTAACCAATTGCTGCTATTTGGTTGTGACGTATGTAATGCACCTCTAACGGGGCTAACTGGTATATTTAGCTTTTCCCAAATCCCGTAGGAAGAAGGGCAATAACGTCTTTCCCCTTGATAAAATTCACCAAACATTCTCTTTGTTACGGCTTTAAATCCTCGATCTCAGGAATCGTTGACAACACTGAATGTATGACTCTTCGCTGATTGGCTGGTGCCTGAACTTGCACTTCCGGGGTTTTTACGAACCGTCTAGTGTATTTTGATTCCTGATCTAGTTGCTGGAGAGAAATGAAATTGAGCGGAGGCACTAGGTGGCACAAGCCTGACTACCCCTTTTGAGCACCAGGTCCCAAAAATGTACATGTACATATCCTTATTTTTGTGTTATTGTTGTTGATGTTGTTGTATCTTGTTCAAACAAATACAATGAATGAATTAATTTATTTAAAATTAGATTTTTGCTCATATTTTGTCATTTGGGCAAAGTTGGAGGCCATATTCAGGGAAGAATGGAGTTGGATGATCATAGTGTGTTTGAATGCAGAGAAACTACTGAATACTATTTAGATTGCAGCTCAGAAACATGAGTCTTTTCCACTTATCATGCTCGGACATCGTGACTGTGATATTAAAACCTGCTTTAAAGCTGACAAGAGTAAATTTTATGTAATACAGGACCTTTAAGTTGCTTGAGTCACTGTCCATTGTCCATAAAGTACTGAGTAGTTTAAATCATGCATTATTAATCAGTGCTATACTTTCCAGCATTAGACTCTTCCACTTCTTTGAGTGACTCTCTATTGTTCCGTATAGAGAAGTACATATGGGCACCAGAGGCAATTATAAGTGACTGCTGCTTCTCCTCTTTGCATATTGAGTATCTTTGGTGGGACCTGATGGAAGGCCAATTATATCTACATTAAGAGGGGGAAGCGCGTCTGAGCAGTTTCTCTTGTTAGGCCTGATCAATGCTCTGTCAGATAATGGACTTTCCGTATAGCGTGCCCAGACTGGACGAGCTGGGAGTGTCAGAGCGTGTTTGCATTTATGGTGTTTGGTTGCCATGGCGAATAAAACATACTAGAGCAAAAAAAAAAAAAAAAAACTCAAGTAAAAGTATCAAATGAAAAAAAAATTTACTTAAAGGTGCAATTTGTGACTTTTCTGGTGGAGTGTACGTCCAGTAGGGCTGGGTATCATTAAGAAGTTGCAGATACGATACATATCTCGATACAGTGTGCTTTCAATTCGATATGATATATTTCAAATCGATTCGATACAGTTCAATAAAAAATAAAGGTTAAATCATGGCTTTGGTACTAAAAGTGTTTGTTAAACCCCTTCTTGTGCAGAGTTCATATGAAACACAAACATTTTAATCATCAAAACAGTGTCAAAATGTCAAATGTGTCACATAAATGAGTTTCCTTTCACTCCACAAGCAACAAAACTGTAGCTCTGTAACAAAATAATTTAGTAAAACACACCTAAAAATACTCTTGGTGATATATCGATACAGTAGCCCATGATATCGATACTGTATCATCACATTAAACGATACGATATATCGATATTCCGATATTTTTGCACACCCCTAACGTCCAGTGCTTTTCTCCATGGAGATATTAGTGCTTTGTTTGGAATGTTTCATAGTGTGGCATTAAACCTTTCTATCACCATGGAGTGTGTATACATGCGCATCAGTATCCCGATTATTAGCCATATCCTGGTTATGTCAATACTTGGGATACTGCGTATACATGCGCGCTGAGAAACCAGGACACTCATATCCCCGTGTACATGATCAAATGGAGTAACCCGGTTTCTTTATATAATCTTACAAATGCACAAGCGCAAAAATTAACTTAAATCAATTTAATAAATCACGAAAAATACAAACCATGAGCACCTTTAGCAGAGGAAGCTCGGGAGGTTTAACCAGCGGTGAGGAGCTATGAGATATCCCACAATCCACTGCACAGATCAAATCAAACAGATTCTTCATTAAAATCTTCTGCATAAATAAAAACTTTACAACATCTACACCATAACCACTGTAGAGCCACATCAGCCCGTTTGATCAGATAATTCAGCTTTGATCACATTTGTTTACATTTTACAGAAATTAAACTTAAAACTGCATGGCTCATTTGCATAAACTGTAATAAAAACACTCCTTCCTTGTGCCACTGATGCAATCAGTTTCTTTCGGACTAAATGACACGACTCAGTGAATTATGTGAGTTCTTTTTGTGACAGAAGAGGTGCTGATGATGGTGAGTCTGTTCTGTGTATATATATCGTACGGGAGATAGTTCAGGTTTTAGCTTTTCAGAGCTCATACGAGTGCAGATTGTACGTGTGCAGGTTTCACTCATGTATGGTCACTTTATTTATGTTGGTCACTTTATTTATGTTGCTACTGTTGCGGTGAAAAGACTGAAAAGTGTTTCGGACGCATGAGCACTCAACTTTATGTTGCAGTAACCGAGATACTGCATTTACATGCCACAGTATCCCGGTTACTATTGAAATATACCAGATACAGTGTCTCGGTTTCTAATAACCAGGATACTGCCATAACCGGGATACTGAAACCGGGATACTGCGTTTACATGCACCACGAAGAAACCGGGAAACTCAAACTCGATCATAACCGGGATACTGATGTGAATGTAAACGCACTCATGGAGTCCAAATCAGACCAGGTATTTTTGTGCTATAAAATCATCTATAATTGAATAAATATGGTAGAGCTGTTTAATGTCATACTGTGGAACATTCCAGGCAAAGCACCTTATAAGTATAGTACAGATACCTTTTTTTTCTTTTTTACTACTACTACTACTTTTCCTGCGTTACATTTTCACGGCTGTGTAGAGCGAGTCCAGGCTGGAGGAGCTGAGAAAGGCGACGCGGGAGTGTCAGAGCATGTTTGCTCTGATGGCATTGGGTTGCCATGGTGAATCTGGTCACCGCTGAAAGAATGAACTGAGAGAGGACCAATAAGGAAAGGCACGTCACCATAATTACTACTGCTACTAATGACTATATTGTAGGGTTGAACGCTTCGGGTTTATGTTTAATTGCATTTTTTCTGACAAGCTTTGTGATTATGATGCTCTAATAAAAGGATTCTGCTCAAAGTAAGGCTGGGCAATTCATTATTTTATTAATTGAATTGAGATTGAAATTGAGGATTACTGTGAAACAAGTTTACTCCGTGTACACTTTCTTAAATTACAGCAGATGATAAAAAAGAATGAAAACCTAAAGATCTTTTGCTGTCTCTTTTCTGACTTTGATTAAAATGGATTAAAATAATCGTAATCGTACAGAGTGGTGGAAAAATACACTGGGAAAAAAAAATCTAGCTAAAGTAAAATGACTTAAACATTTTACTTTTATTTGAGTCAATTCAAATTGAAAAGTAAAATTATCTACCAAAGGAATTAGTGTGTTTGCACTTAAAATAAGAAATAGAGACTAAAGAGTTGTTGTTTTTCTTATTTTAAGTGAAGCAAGTTGTGTTTGGGGTCAGTTCGTCGCCACAGAAGCAGTTTATGAGGAGCCCAGCCCATATTACATGATTGTTACATCCACAATGTAATGTGTGTATCTGTACAGGCCCATGAACATTTGTGTGATACTGGTCACACATGAGAATGTTTGTGTTTACGAGCGTGTAACGAAAATGTAATTTTTCATGAGTTCCGTATATGTTAGTTGTGTGACTGTAGATCAGTGTGTTGTGTATCACCAGAAAAAGAAGAAATATAAATTATTTTCGTTCCAGTTAGAATTTTAACAGCATACACTGAAAGAGAAAGGAACTGTTATAATTAGTGATTATCTCAAAAACTATTAATATTTTACTAGACAAATGCATAGACTTATGAATAGATAATAATTTTTCTGAGATTTTGAGACCACTCCTGTTGCTCTAGCTCGATCCCTCGCGGAGTTATGACCAAAAACATATTTGACCTTGGTGACCTTGACCGGTTTCAAATTGTAACATCCAGTGTGCCCCGGTTATGTGTGTGCCAACTTGTGTGATGACTGGGTGAATATTTTAGCTCGCAGATGGTTCAGAAATTGCCGATCCTTTATAAAGGCGTGACCTTTCATTTGACCCGTGTGACCTCAAATGAACTTGGATCATCACCAAACTTTTTTTTTTGTGGCATCAGGCACAGGGTCTTGACCCACGTACCAAATTTTATGACAATCTGTCCATAAATGGTGGAATTATAGTGGGTGGACGGACACAGACACACAGGGTGAATACAAAACCTGGTCAATCCTTTGGGGACCAGGTAACGAGTCCAGAAGAACTGGCACAAGAGATCAACAGTTTTTTTATGTAAAATAAAACGGTGGTTGTTGTCTGATCAGAAGCTCGGTGGTTTGAATCCCGCTCTGGATATATACTCGGTCGGTAAAGCGATCTGTCTGCACTGGTGTGTGAGTGTGAGTGTGAATGGGCGAGTGTTTTTTTGGCATAAAGTGCTCTGAGTGCTTTATAAATGTGACTATTTTAGTGGGTTCAGCTTTTATGGCTCATTATAGATACAAACTAAGTACTTAAGTGTTTCACATTTTGCTATTTATTTATTGCACTTCATGTTTTTTGCTTACAGAATGATGATTTAGCGTCTATTTTCATCAACAATTTGAAGTTTGTAGTATGGATTTTGGCTCCACAGCATATTCCAATCAAATCAAAACTACAATTTGAGTTGTCACATTTATCAGATCACAAAGACTGCAATTTTCTAGATAATAGAATGGTATTTTTTTATTATTTATTTATTAAGGCCAGCAGAACAATAACACAAAAACACCCACAACAAATACAAAAAAAAATAAAAAATACAACGGTCTTTGCAAAGAACTAAATAGCCCATCCCTTTTTATACAGAGAAATCTTGTACCTTAAAGCTGCATTGTGTAACTTTTCCTGGCTATCACCTGGTTGTTCCTATGAATATGTAACTACTCTGCCTGGAATGTCCCACAGTGTGACATTAAACAGCTCTACCTTCCATTTATTAAATTTTAAGTGACTGTATAGCTCAAAAATACCTAGAAAAACAACATTCTGACTGTGAGTGGCCTCGCCTCTCCACAGATCTGGCCTGTAACTTGGTCTGGTTTGGGCTCCATGAAGACAGAAAGGCTCAATACCACACTGTGAAACAATCCCGACAAAGCCAGGACTCTTGTATTGGCTTATCAGTTCGGTTCATATTTCAGTCTTCTCTCAAATGTTAACACTGCTGGAGTTGTTTACAATGTGCGCTCTGAACAGAATCCTACTTTTCAAGCATCACAAGTCTATTTTTTCCCAAGATCGTGCGGCTCTAGAATAGTGGGTAGATGTTTGAACGCTCTCTAATCTTATGTAGCTTTTCTGGTGGAGGATTTGCGTGCACCTCACTGCAAAAAACAATATCTAGGCAAGTTAAAATGACTTAAATTAAGAACATTTCACTTAATTTGAGTAGATTCAACTTGACATTTACAATTATTTACCAATGGAATGTGTGTGTTTTTCTTCATTCGAGCAATATTCGATTTTGTTTCTTATTTTAAGTGCAAAGAATTGTTTTCTTTAACAAGGATACATTTTCATATTTTAACTATAAAAACCCTTGTTGCATTGTCAAGTAAAATTTACTCAAATCATGTTAAAACTTTATTAATTCAAGTCATCTTAATTTGGCTAGAGTTTAGTTTTTGCAGTGCTGCTCATTTCGAGGGAGATGGTATTTTGCCTGGGATGTTCCGCAACTGGGCATTAACCCGAATCTATCGCCATGGAGACAAGTTGGTGACAGCATAAGATATTTTTGAACAAATAAAACACCTGTAATTGAACAAATGCAAGATGGATAAGTATAAAGGTGCCATTTCAATAAATAGTAAATACCGTGGGACTTGAAAGACAGATATTTTGTTATGATGCTTTGCAATAATTTTCAATTATGGGATATTTCAGTAACATGGGAAATGTTTTCTACATATATATCTACGTTTTTGTTTGTTTTTTTCTCTTATGAGGTGGATGACCAAAAAACTCCATCCATCTGCTCCTGGTCCAGCCCTTCTGTCAAATTTTAGAACCACAGTGTGGAAGGTGCTACATTACAGTTCAGATCTGTGGAGAGTCGCTCCTATTCATAAGGAATTATTGTATTTTTGATCAATAAAAACACCCGTAATGAATAAATCCTAGATGGATATGTTTAATTTCATACCATGGAACATTCTAGGCCAGAAGTCGGCAACCTTAAATACTCAGAGAGCCATTTGGAGCGTCTCCCACAGAAAAGAATTACACCTGGAGCTACAAAACCCTTCTGACTCTAAAATGAGGGTAACACTGCATATGAAATTGTATTAATCAATCATCGGGAGAATTAAGGATCGATTTTCGATTTATCATTAACGTTTTAATATGATAAGTATCATCATTTATTATTACTATTACTAATCTGCATAAATAAAATCAACTTTACAACATATAAACCATAACCAGTATAGAGCCACATCAGCCCGTTTGACATTATAATGTGTTTAATGCAGCTTTGACACATTTGTTTACATTTTACAGAAACAAAACTTAAAACCACATGGCTCATTTGCATAAACTAAGTGGAGAGAAAAAAAAAAACAGCTCTTGTGCGCTGTCAGATGCAGCTTCGTCTCTACGCACAAAAATCTACATTCGGTTTGTTTATTAAAAATGAATTTAATCGACAAAATTCTTAATGATCAGTTATCGATTAGTCGACTAAACATGCCCATCCCTACTTTATGCGTTTGACCTGCAGACGTATAATTTCTCAAAAGTGTAACATGAACCATCTCCAACGCGATAGAAGCACAGAACAGACTCACCATCAACAGCACATCCTCTGTTACAGGAAGAACACTCATATTCCACTGAGCCGTGTCCTTTAGTCCAGCATAAGTTGATGACATTAGCGACACAAAGAGCGCTTACAGTCTATGCCAATGAGCCATGTGGTTTTAATTTTTGTTTCTGTATAAAAGAATGAGAACTTCGCACACCATTTATTAGAGATGGGTGCGAGGAGATGGAGCAGCCCAAGAACATAAAGAGACAGGGTGCAGGATTTTTCTCTAAATTTTCTTTCTGTAAAATGTAAACGTGTGCAAAACTGCATTAAACACATTGTTACTCAATATCTATTTGAGTCCTTCTTGTAGGAAATAAAAATCCAAACTTAAATTATCCATCCACAGTGAACCAAAATTGCCGTCTGTTTCTGTGTTCCGTTGTTATTTTATCGCTGTGTAAACCAGTTTCATCAGCTGTGAAATCAAATGAATCTGCCCATGAAGCATTAAATGTTCTGTTTTCTTCAGAAACTTTTCTTTTCTTGGATTTATCCATCATTTACCTACCAGGAGTCGAAAAGCTCAATAAATCATGCTGCTGGTGTGGGACCTGGTAAATCCGGGTTGCAGATCTGTTTTATTTGAATGTTACAAGATTACCATTATTTACAAATTTAAACAAATTAAAATAAAAATATATTGTAATTAAATCCTGTGAAGGCCGAGAGGGGTCACAACAAACGTAAACGCCGCAACAAATACAAATGGGAGAACACAACAAAAAGCCACAACAAACCAAAAAAAGCCACAACACCCAAAAAAAAAAGACACAATGGAAATGACTCTATTTTAATGCAAACGCCACAACAAATACAAACGCAAATGCCGCATCACATTAAAAAGCCACAACACATTAAAAAGCCACAACACATCAAAAAGCCACAACTGAAGTGACCGCGGGACTCTATTTTCCGATGGACCGATCAAGCGGCAAGTCAAGAAGAACTACAACGTGAAATGAATAATGATAAAACCACAAATTACTTTTACTTACGTTTCCAACTTCTCTGTTCCTTTACTTTTCATGTTGTAGTTCTTCCTCTTCACTTGCCGCTTGATCGGTCTGTCGGAAAATAGAGTCTCGCGGTTACTTCCGTTGTGGCTTTTTGATGTGTTGTGGCTTTTTAATGTGTTGCGGCATTTGTGTTGTGGCGTTTATATTTGTTGCGCTGTTTGCATTAAAATAGAGTCCTGCGGTCACTTCCATTGTGGCTTTTTAATGTGTTGCGGTATTTGCATTTTGCGTTGTGGCGTTTGTATTTGTTGCGCTGTTTGCATTAAAATATAGTCCCGCGGTCATTTCCGTTGTGGCTTTTTTTGGTGTGTTGTGGCTTTTTGTTGTGTTGTCGCATTTGTATTTGTTGTGGCATTTGCGTTTGTCATGACCCCTCTCGGCTTCCGTAAAATACTCATTATTTATTTTACAAAGTCACAGGGAGCCGCAACAAAAGGATGAAAGAGCTGCAGGTTGCCGACGACCTGTTCTAGGCAAAGCGTTAATATCTCCATGGAGACGAGTAGGTAGCGGAACCTCCCCCAGAAAGGTTGCGCAGTGCACCTTTAACGCTGTCCAGGAGAAGCAATAACGGTGATAATTGGGTGGCAGTAAAGTTACATAACACACCCCACCCTTAAAAACCAAAGATAATTTTCTGCTTTTACACGACTTGATTGGCCCTTGAATCAAATTATTAGTAGTAATAGTTATACACTTGAATTTACATAATTTATTAGCGAGCCTTAATTGAGCTATAAATCATTCATAGTATTGATTTTGGGGTATGTTTCCTAGCAACAACCGCCGTCTGGCACAGTTATGTCAAAACAAAAGGGTTTAATGATAATGACCCACGTGCCCTCCCCGGAGCGTCTTCTAATTTATGTTAACGAAGCCTAATTAGGGCTCTAAGCTTCCACTTGTGTACGCTTGTGTTTGTTTGGGAGATTTTAAAGAGCTGTTCTCGTGGACCCCTGCTGCTGATCCAATTTCTGACAATATTTTTCTCATTTCACCTCCGAGATGAAGGACAGGTTTGGTTTCCGTTTCAGGCGTTTGTTATTACAGCAGTGGTATTTTAAACTTACATTCATATTTACTCCAATCGACTGTACAATAACTCACTATTATGTAACAGATAATACTCCCTACGACTGTATACCAACTCATTATGTAACAGATAATACTCCCTACGACTGTATACCAACTCATTATGTAACAGATAATACTCCCTACGACTGTATACCAACTTATTATGTAACAGATAATACTCCCTACGACTGTATACCAACTCATTATGTAACAGATAATACTCCCTACGACTGTATACCAACTCATTATGTAACAGATAATACTCCCTACGACTGTATACCAACTCATTATGTAACAGATAATACTCCCTACGACTGTATACCAACTCATTATGTAACAGATAATACTCCCTACGACTGTATACCAACTCATTATATAACAGATAATACTCCCTACAACTGCACTATAACTCATTATGTAACAGATAATACTCCCTACAACTGTACAACAACTCACCCTTATGTAACAGATAATACTCCCTACGACTGTATACCAACTCATTATGTAACAGATAATACTCCCTACAACTGTACAACAACTCACCCTTATGTAACAGATAATACTCCCTACGACTGTATACCAACTTAGTATGTAACAGATAATACTCCCTACAACTGCGCTATAACTCATCATGTAACAGATAATACTCCCTACAACTGTACAACAACTCACCCTTATGTAACAGATAATACTCCCTACAACTGTACAACAACTCACCCTTATGTAACAGATAATACTCCCTACGACTGTATACCAACTCATTATGTAACAGATAATACTGCCTACAGCTGTACACCAACTCACCCTTGTATAACGGACAATACTCCCTACAACTGTACAACAATTCCCCTTATGTAACAAATAATATTCCCTACGACTGTACAACAACTCACCCTTATGTAACGAATAATACTCCTTACAACTGTACAATATCACACCCTTATATAGTAGATAATACTCCCTACAACTGCACTACAAACAACTCACCCTTGTGTAACGGACAGTACTCCCTACAACTGTACAATAACTCACCATTGTGTAAAAGATAATAATCCCTACAAGTGTATAACTCACCCTTGTGTAACAAATAATACTCCCTACAACTGCACAGTAACTTGTTATGTAACAGATAATACTCCCTACAACTGTACAACAATTCACCCTTATGTAACAGATAATACTCGCTTCAACTGTACAATATTAATATAAAAAAATATCAGTAATAAAGTGGTTTTTTTTGTTTGTTTGTTTGTTTGTTTTTAGAGAAATGCTGAATAAATGTATCGTGTAATTATTTAAAAATAATTGCTGGAATAATCGTGTTTTCAATATAGACCAAACTAATCGTGATCATTATTTTTTCCATCATCGATCAGCTCTACTGTAAAATATTCTAGATAAAGGAATGAGGAAAAGCATTTGACGGACCCTCCACCAGAAAAGTTACACAATGCACCTTTAAACTACAGGTATTTTTATTTCTGTAACATGCTACCTTTTGAAAAACACGCATTGTTACTGTCCTCCCCACACATCTGACCTGCAGCTCGGCCCGGTGCTGTTGCTTGTTTCTCTGCAAAGATACTGATAAGAGAGTAAAAGAAAAAAAAAAACTACAGCAGGGTCATCAATCGAAGGCCTGGGTTTACATCAGACCCTGCAGAGCTCCCGTCTCTCCTGCAGAAACTTACTGAGGCAAAAACACACTATCTGTAGTGAACAGTGAATCCTTGAAGCGGCTTCTCCCACCTGCCTGTGTTCATGGTGGTGTTGTTTTGCCTGAAAAGTTACTCAATATGGCATTAAATATATATATTCATCTAGAAAAGTACCTTAAAAACACTCAGTCTTACTTTGCTCAAACACCTGCAGCATTGTGTCCATGGACTTGCCTCATTATGCAACAATGCAAAGTCCACTTCATTGTTATTGTATTTGTGCGTGCAGTTACTTGAGTTGCTTTTTTGTAATATAAATATAAATTCTATGAAACTGTGATTTCATTTGAAGGCTATTAGGCTCACAACAGTTTTAATTTCTGCCATATTTCAATAAGACTAAAAATAAACCTTTTGTCTTTGAAAACCCATTTATTTCGTTAAATGGTCCGATGCAACTTGTGTATGCTTGTGTTTGTTTGGGAGAATTTAAAGGTCTTATATTATGCAAAATTTACTCTTGTGAGCGTTAAGCCATGTTATAATGTTGTTACCTTGTCAAAAACATACGTGTAGTTGTGTTTTGTTTCATTCACACATGTTTGAGTACTGTGTTTTTTGGACTAAAAGGCACACTGGATTATAAGATGCATTAAGTGAAACAGAAGGATGACTTGAGACTTGAGACTTTATTTCCTACGAGGAGGACTCAAATATAGATTGAGTAATAAAGTTTTTAATGCAGCTTTGCTCACATTTGTTTACGTTTTACAGAAACAAAACTTAAAACCACATGACTAATTTGCATAAACTATAAGCGATTAAAAAAAACAAAAAACAGCTCACTCCTTGTGCGCTGATGCGGTCAGCTTCTGTCAGACTAAAGAACACGACTCAGTGGAATATATGTGAAAATCGATTCGAGGTCAGTAAGCACTAGACAGGCTGGCGCCACCTAATGCCTCCACTCATATTCATTTCTCTTCAGCGACTAGGTCAGGAATCAGAATACACTAGACTGTTCGTAAAAACCCCAGAAGTGCGAGTTAGGGCACCAGGCAATTAGCGAAAAGCCAAACATTCTGTGTTGACAACAATTCCCGAGATCGAGGATTTAAATCCGGAGCAAAGAGAATGTTTGGTGAATATTATCAAGGGGAAAGACGTTATTGCTCTAATAGCAGCGATTGGTTGAATGCCAAAACATACCCACCTATTTGTCGAGCGAACAAATCCTAATGGTGCGAGGTCAGATGGTTTCCATGAAGTAAAACTGACTGATGAATCACGCTAAGTAAGCACAACCAGAATATAAGATTATAAGGCACTGTCAATTATTGAGAAAATTAAGGGTTTTTAAGTGCGCCTTATAGTCCGAAAAATATGGTAATCCTTTATTAGTCTGTCTACATCTCCAAAGCTGGTTTTCAAGTTCACAGTTACCTTTTACTTTTAGTTCAGTAGAGATTGGCAATTCCAGGGCTGAAATGATCCCAGTGATTCTAATGAAGGTGTATGGAGTTTAAAAACACACTGGAGCACTTCCTGTATTACCACATGATATCACAAGGTGGAGTGTTTTCAGTCTGAAAGAAGAACTTCTCTTAAATACGCAGGGTTTGTGTGTTGAAACAAAACAAAAAAAAAACAACTCCAGGTCTGTTTGTGATGAGGAAACAACATTAAAACATGGATCAGAAATGTTTGTTTTGGTTTCCATTTCAGTAATTCGTTTTTTTACAGCAGCTGTATTTTAAAATGTTTACTTAGTCTTTGAAAATATGTTTATTTTGTCAGCTATACTCCTTCCAACAGTGACCTCCAGCTCTGCCTCACACCTTCTCACTGCTTCTCTCTCCATGTCTTTCAGGGTTCACACCATGCCAGCACCACTTCGCGCCCTCCACTCTCCCGTGGGTGCCTTCGGCCAACTGTAAACGCTCCAACCAGGACCACGCACGATGCCATGTGCGCTTTGACTCTCCACCAGCTGCGACGCCAACCCCTCCCCCCTCTCCGGAGCTCCACGGCGGGATGCGGTTGGTTCTGACACCTGCCGGCCACTATGACTCTGCTGGACGTGTGGCTGTCACGCTCCCTCCCCATGTGCCTGCTCCTCCATAGCCTGGTTCTCATGGCGCTGTGCTTCCCCTCGGCGAGCATGTGCCCCAAAGGCTGCATCTGCCAAAGGGACTCCCACCTGCACGGTCTGAACGTCAGCTGTAGCCACGCCCGCTTCAAGGAGATCCCCGCGGGCCTGCCAGTGGACACTGTTCTCCTCCGCCTGGACCACAACCAAATCGGAACAGTCCCCGATCAGATTTTCCACGGTTTGCGGTATCTGAGAGAGCTGAATTTATCGTACAACATCGTGGAGACTCTCGGCGAAGGCGCGTTCAGCGGCATAGAAGCGACCTTGCAAGTTCTGGATCTTTCGCACAATCGGATTACGAGCGTCCACAAGGATGCGTTCGCCCGATTGAAGGCGCGGGTGATTGTAGACGATAACCCCTGGCACTGCGATTGCACCTTACAGCAGGCGATCGGGGGCATGGCGCACAATCACGAAGCGGCCGCGAGGGTGCTGTGCCGGAGTTCCGAAATAAGGGACCAGGAAGGGCGTCCATTTTTGGCAGTGGACACCGATCTTTGCAACTTGGCGAAAAGGACAACGGACTACGCCATGCTGGTGACCATGTTTGGGTGGTTCGCCATGGTGATTTCCTACGTCGTCTACTACGTGCGGCAGAATCAGGAAGACGCACGGCGGCATTTGGAGTATCTTAAGTCTCTCCCAAGCAAACCCAAGAAACCAGACGAAGCGGACGATATAAGCACTGTTGTCTAATCGCAAAAGCTTACGGACTCCTGAAAAAAAAATGCACTCAACAACCAAATTGTTACCCACTTTGTGTGAGTTGTAGGAGTCTCTGTGGGCACATCTCATTTCTCTGTCCTCGCTTCCTTCTCCTTGATTCCTCTCCTTGATCCTCCATTTTTCAGCTGTCAATCAAACGCGCCGTATTAAACGTTGTCCCAAAGCTCAGAGGAGGTGAGGGAAGGAGACCACAGAGGAAACCTGAGTGAGGGTTCAAGAGGCAGACATCAATTCAAATAATTGTCTCACAGTGAGGAGTTTGTATTGTTGCAACTACACAACTACAGGGACAGCAGCAAAGCATGTTTGTCTGACTTTGATTTAAAAGTCCTGAAATTATAATATTAAATAATCCTTAGGGTCATTTATTATAGGGTCATTTTGGTCAGAACCAGCGCCTGAAAGACTGTCCCATTCACCCTAAGTTTGTGTCTGCTTTGCTCGTCTCTCCTCTGCTCTTCTCTTTCCTCTCTTGGCATCTTCAGGCCATCAGGGAACCGTGCCAGTGCTGGTTCCTGCCCCCAATTTCGAACCGACTGATGTGTTCACGCCGAAAATCAGAGCGTCTAGACGTCAGCAGGTTCGGCAAAATAAACAAACAAATAAAATGTGTGTGTGGAACATGGTGGAGAAATCAGGTGACAAGAAAATTGATTGTGCAGTGGTCAGTGGAGGAGACCAAATATTTGCTATATCCATGTTCGCATGGTAAGGTTCCATGTTTGGATTCAGTGTCGCTGCCGCCTTCTCCACAGCAGATGTTGTAGCAGAGCTCGGCGCAGATAAATAATTATTAATATGAGTATAAATGCTCGCTGGTGTCCATGATGCGATCCATGATTGTTATTTTCTTGCTGTGACATCCGCTGTCGTCTGGCCTTGTTTTTATTTAGTGGCAAATTAACACCCTCTGTCGATGACACATCACGGGTTCACTTAAATATTTTGAAAGCGGGGCATTCACCAGTGAGCACTTTGGTTCCCTGTGCAACCTGTGCACCGTTCTGGCCGGCCTGAAAACAGCTTCTGTGTCTCCTCTGCTCCTCTCTCCTCCCTCCTCTGTGGGCGGGACTTCTTCACCGATTTTCCTTCAGAATCGACGAGAGGAATCAAGTCAAAGGAAGTGAGAAAAGAGAAATGAGACGCTGCCTGTAACTCAAAAGCTGTTGTTGTTGTTTGTCCTTTCCCAGGGATGGTGGAATAGAAGATCCAAGGCCGAGTATTCAATCTACTTTTTTCTATAATTAAATATTTACGAGTTGGAAATCTCAGGTTTCAATATCGACAGGCTTTTATAGACAGAAATTTGGAATCTTATGATAAAACTATATTTCTAAAAAGTCCCTTATTCCTGCATGGTAACTTCTACACGACTAATAAATGACCAATCATTCGCTTTTTCAAAAGATGTTTACTCTTTCTACAATTAAATTCAAATATAAAACATTTTGTACAGAAAATACCCCCTCTGCTTGCCTTAAGGTACATTATATAACAAAAGCAGGTTTCTATAGGCTGTGTGAAAACGAAAATAGTTGGAGAGGCAATTCATAAAGTAATACTAATTTAAAGACCCAAATTTAATTCAAATACATTTTAGTAGAAGCTAATCAACACATTTTTAGTTATTTAAAAAGCCCATATTACACTTTTTCTGATCTATGTTATGATGTTGTTGTTGTTTCCTCATCGAAAACTTAGCCAGACTTGTGTTTTTTTTTGTTCTTCTCTCAAACCAAAAACACTGTTCCACCTTGTGATGTCACGTGGTAATACAGGAAGTGCTCCACTGCGTTTTTAAACTGCATGCACCTTCACAGGAATCATTTGGATGATTTCAGACGTGGAGTTGCCCAATCTTTATTGAGCAAAAGCTAAAATGTCGCTGTTAACGTGAAAACTACCGCTTCGTGACATCACAAGGTGGATCAGAGCATTTTGAGGTCTGGAGATGTAGTCAGACTAATTAATTCATTACTTAACCGTGCGTAAATGAAACTAAACACAACTCCAGGTCTGTTTTTGATGAGGAAACAACATGATAACATGATTTAAAGCTCACAAGAGTTCGTTTTATGTAATATAGAACCTTTAAAAATATATGCAGTAACGGAAAGAATAACATGGCACTTAATCAAACTAACATTTTGACGGTCATTTTATTGCTAAAAAAAACATTCACTACATTTATTTCTCCATGAGACCAGGAAGTGTTATACCTTCCAGCAGAAAAATTACGTAATATACTTTTTAAAATGGATAAGAGTTGGTTTTATCATAAACGATAAAAATCCATGCACTCAAACGAAGATTTATTTTGATGGTAATTAAAACCAATGAAGGCGCGCTATCTATATAAAATTTCCGCTACCTTCTTGTCTCCATGGCGATTTGCTTTGCCTTGGAATGCTCCACTGTAAAGCTTTAAAGGTATCTATCTCACATTTATTCAAATACTGATGTTTTAATTGCTCAAAACACTCAATAAACAACAATAACTACATTTATTTCTCCATGGAGACTAGGAAACGGCGTACCTTCCTGCTGAAAAGTTACGCAATGCGCCTTTTTAAAATGGATAAGAGTTGGTTGTATCATAAACTATAGAAAACCCATACATTTTTTCCCCAATCTACATGAAGGTTTTAAGTGTTTTAAATTACACTACTTCTCCTTTTGGCAAGCATGACGAATTTGAATACACTTTTGTACCTCTTTAACATTTTAAAAGCCTGTCAGGAAAAATATAAATGATTATTATGTAAATGAAAAAGCTTCTTAATCTTAATTAACCTTTTCAAAGTCATCAGAATTCAACTGGGCCAAGACAGACTACTTTGCATATAGGGCTACAGACAGGACCACAGAGAGACATCACTATTAGTTAGAAAGAAGATTATGGAATTGATAGTAAACAAAATATATATGGAATTATATGTTTTATACTGTAAGTTTTGAAGTGATGTTTGTAGCATTTTAACAATAGTTCGCAATCATTGTCTTCAATATGAAAGCCTTCCGTATTTGAACACCTACTGAAGCCCCACTGTGTAACTTTACAGCCCTAAAATTGTTTCAAATCACTTCATATTTGTCGTTTTTCATTTTTTATTGCGTTGAAAAATATGCGTCTTTACTGTGAGCGAGCTTGCATCTCCGCAAACTTGACTTATTTGACCTGGAGAAAAGCTTCCACCTGTTTGACGCCATAGAAACGTTATTCTCTTGGGCATAATGTTCCCCAATATGGCATGA
Organism: Boleophthalmus pectinirostris; assembly: GCF_026225935.1. Lineage (NCBI taxonomy): Eukaryota > Metazoa > Chordata > Actinopteri > Gobiiformes > Gobiidae > Boleophthalmus > Boleophthalmus pectinirostris. Next base: position 30,307,950 of record NW_026571175.1, read on the forward strand.
AACGTATCTCTGAAGTATGGTTTTAACTTTCTGTTTTCATCGTACCATGCAGGTGAAATCCAGAAAGTTACACGGTGTTGCTTTAATTACATGTTTTTGTCATGCAACAGATTATGACATGTTTTCTAATATTTTCACTAGGCCTGTCACAGTAACTAATTTTGAAGAACAATACATGGCTACAGAGATTTACTCTAAGGCCTCGATTACACGTACAGGGGTATTTTTAAAAACTGACATTTCCCTTCGTTTCTACCCATCTTTTACACGCAAACGGCGAATTGGCTTCTGAAAATGAATCTTTCTAAAAACTCTGGCTAGAGTGAAGATTCTGGGAAACTACAATTTGGTGTTTGCGTGTAACTTGAGATAAACTGAGTTTTAAGATCTAATGTGCAGAAAGTGCGACCAATGTTGCCCTTTTGCTCTGATGATGAGCATGGAAGCACTCAGAGCGGCAGTCGCATTTCACTGCAAATGCAACAAGTGGCCGAAATGAGTTTCCTCCGCAGGGTGGCTGGGCGCTCCCTTAGAAAGGGTGAGGAGCTCAGTCACACTGGAGGAGCTCGGAGTAGAGCCGCTGCTCCTCCACGTCAAGAGGAGCAGCAGAGGTGGCTCGGGCATCTGTTCTGATGCCTCCTGGGCGCCTCCCTCTCGAGGTGTTCCGGGCATGCAGGAAGACCCAGGACAAGCTGGAGGGACTATGTCTCTCAGCTGAACTGGGAACGTCTCGGGGTCCCTCTGGAGAAGCTGGAGGACGTCCGGGGTGAAGGAAGCCTTGGAGTCCCTGCTCAGCCTGCTGCCCCTGCGACCCGGCCCCAGATAAATGGAAGAAAATAGATGGTTGCAAACACTTTTTATGTGTTTGCATTTGCACACACAGCTGATGTTTCATATCCATGACCAGAAGCGAATGAGCTCGGAGATCAGCAATTTTGCCACTTCTTTAACATATCTGTGGAGAGACGAGCCCGCTCAGTAATGCAAATTTTTTTTGAGTAATACTTATAACTGTAATGAAATAAATGTGACGATGTTATTTTGGAAAACGAAGGGAGGGAAATGTTCGTTTCTCAACATACTCGGGTGTGTGTAAACGTAGGCTAATATTGAAACTACTTTATGCCACTGACACAATAAAAAAAAAAAGATAATCTCTGTAAATCAGTTTGAAATATTGAACGATAAGTGGATATAGTATTTATGGTGACAGGCCTAGCACTTACCTTTGCGTTTCTTCAATAATACTGGTGAAAGTCTGATTACATAACATTTTTCTATTATATTTTTGACAGTTTAAGTTTCAGTTAAACCTTGACAAGTTTCTCCGACCTGCTTTTTAGAAAACGTTATGTAGTCCTGACCTCGATGTATTGTCTAACGTGTCAAGACGGTGATGTAACAGCCCACTCGCACCAACATAGAGCTAACTGTCCCATAGAGCTAACTGTGCCATAGAGCTAACCGGCTTTTGTTCTGGCTCCCCGTGAGTCACGCTCCAAATGAAAAGGATATGCTTGTCTGGAGCGACCTGTCACGCAGCCAAAAAATGGGTACAATTTTAAAACGCTGTAACAAGTATATTCCTTTTCCTTCTGCAGTGATGGTGCAAGAATGGAAGAATAGGGTCGTTTCAAAATGGCACTGAAATATAAAGCTTTCAATGGTGATTTTTGTATAGAACTGTGTATTATATTAAAGGTGCATTGTGTAGCTTTTCTGGAGGAGGGTCTGTCAAATGCTTTGTCTTTATCTTTCTGGAGAAGTTATGGCTTTGTCTGGAATGTTTCACAGTATGGCATTAAACCTTTCTATCTTCATGGAAACCAAACCAGACCAAGTTACAGGTCAGATCTGTGGAGAATGCCTGTTTTTGTAGTTATTTTTGAGCTATAAAACCACCTGTAATCGAATAAATATTAGATAGAGCTGTTTAATAGCACACTGTGGAATAGAGTCCTGCACGGGTCCTTTTTTGGAGACCCGCGCCCGCCCGTTAACCCGTGATTATATCAAAGTTAAACCCAATTATAAGCATTCTAACTGAAGCAACTATCAGAATATGAATTGAAAAGTTATGACTTCAAGAATTACAGTCACGAAATGAAACGGTTACGCTTTCTTCAGTGCGAATACAAATTCACAGGCGCGACGCGACTGTCATCACTCCACAGGAATTATTTCTTGAGCAGAAGAAACACTGATCATTGACCATAGATGATGGACTTCTGCGCCGCACACGCCACGGACTGAACCAGGACTAAGCCAGGATTTACCTAGGACTGATTGCAGGACTGAACCAGGAGAATTAATCCAGGACTGAACTTGGACTAAAACGAGACCAAAACAGGACCAAAACACAGGACTAAAACAGAACTGAACCAGGACTGAGCCAGGACTCACTGTCGGGACAGGTTCAGAGGTGCGCCCATGTAGACTGACTGGTGGCCGCAGGCGAAAGGACCGACGCAAAGCTCCAGGCCCCACAGAGGTAAGCGCAGCCGTCGCCTGATCGTGCTTTGCAGACAAACTGCTTAGTCCTGGTTTAGACCTGGTTTAGACCTGTTTTAGTCCTGACAAGCCCATATGTAATCACTACCCGCCCATCAAATTGCAAAACGTTAAAACCTGATCGTTTCAGCCCGTTACCCGCGGGTACCCGGCCCGATGCATGACTCTGCTGTGGAACATTCCAGGCAGAGCAATGACATATCCATAGAAACAAGCAGGTGACGGACCCCCAACCAAAAATTTACCCAGTGCACCTTTAAAGTTGCACTCTGTATCATGAAGATGTTATCAGTTTGCCTGGAATGTTCCACAATTTGGCATTAAACTTACCTGACTCCATAGAGGTAACCCAGCCAAATTACAGGTCAACCCACTCACAATAACTAATCATGTTTTTCCAGGTATTTATTTTTATCAAATTAAAAACCTGTAATTGGATACAGTGGAACATTTCAGGCAGAGTAAAATCTCCACCAGAAAAGTTTCATAGTGCACCTTTTATCAACCAATGAGACTGTGTAATCTCTCATTCATCCAAGAGTGGTTCAGAGTAGAGGCGTTTCATCTGGACAGTGTTTTTTGCGATTAAGATGCTTTGTCTCTGTCTGAAAAACTACATAAGATCTTCAGTCAACACAACATGCCTCTGTGTTTAAACCGGTGAACTCAGAAACTGTTTCATCCCAAGGACGAGACACCGATACAAGAAGAGAGCAATGTAGTGGATTCAGTTCACTGTGTTACAAAAGGCGGCAATGAACAATCTATCAGGGAAACTAAGCAACCATTACATAAGAGACTCTACCAACACAGAAGAAGCACATCGGGGGTCACTCAGCGTCCACCTCCATCTTAAAAGTGCAATCATTTGAAGACGGTGAGGTGCAGATTCTAAGCAGAGTGAAGAATTGGTTTGTAATGCAAGTACAGAGAGATATTTATGTGAAGAAAAAGGATCCTGCTCTGATCTACCATCTGTTTACAGAAGTGTTCTCAATCTGTGGAAGAAGACAACAAAGCAATCAAATGCTAATCAGGTACTTAACAATACGGCAGGTGAGACAGCCAATATACAAAAGGAACATAATGAACCACAATGAAGTTAGGAAGTAAATAACGACAGGTCAGTTTCACTCTGAAGCTCCTGTTTTGTCCTTTGTAGTGGGGTTTAGTAAACTCAGGTTGGGATCATACCCTGCATTTGATTATCCTTCCGAGTCGTTTTTTCCGAGGAAGTTGCCTGGCGAAACGCACAACACGCCCCTTTTCCTGGGACGATGCGAAAAAGTTGACCGAGCAAGGATTTCGAGTCAGTATCCAAGATGACTCCGCCCACTGTGACGTGTAAATATGAACTGTTTTCATTGTGTTTGGACACTTTGGTGGTTTAAATGACAATTTCAGTCACTCGTATCGCTGCAATACTTTACCGCATCTGTATCACTGCCTGTGGGTGTGGTAGTCCGTGTTGTGGTGAGGCTACACGCTACTCTCCGAATCCGACACACTAAACATAATAATACGCTCGGACATGACATCTAATCCGAAGTCCAAGTCTGAAGATAATCGAACGCATGGATAGACTGTATAAAAGAAGTGGATTAAGCGAGTGTGACTTCACCCACATTGTTCAGCGCCGCTCAAATGAGGCTCATAACGCTAATGGTTACAGCCGCGAATCTGGTGCCAGGCTCTATGTTATGAATAAGATTTTTTTGACGGACAACAGAGCAAAAAAAATTAAAATCAGGATCATGTAGAGCGGGTTAATGAACATTTTATGACCAAAATGACGAGGCTCACAGCAGCAGTTACAGAGAGAGGAGCGACAAGATCCCAGTGCAAGTCAATTGGAGCCAGAGCCAGAAGGAGCCAGAAGAGCCTCTTGACGCACTTCCTGTTTGGCATGAGGTGGCTACAGCGTTAGCCATGTCCACTCATATATATGGTCTGTGGTTGGGATACAGCCCAGAACTTTAAGCCAGTCCAGTCAAATTGAAAAGGGCTTCTGGCCACAAAGTCTTGATCACAAAAAAAAACAATGTCCAGATGAACACTGTTGAAACCGTCTCTACTTTTAACACCCAAAATGTTTTAGGGATGCACCAATCCAGCTTTTTCTGTTATGATATCGAATGACAATACTGGCTTTAAGTATCTGCCGATATTAACGATGCTGAGGCACAGAGAAAATATAATTTATTTACTCTAAACACAAGCAGCATATGGTAAAAATGTGTTTTGTAACTGTTATTTATAATTTTCATCACTTAGAAGAGCTTTGTAAAAATAAATGTTTAATATTTTGAGACGTTTTGGGCCGACATTAGCCAGTAAACACCAAATAAATTGAACAGATTGGAACTGAACTTGGAAACCGATACCTGATCAACCAAAATTTTTTATATCTGTGCTGATATCTGAGCAGTATCGCATCGGTGCATCCCTAAAAAGGTTCCTGAGCCTTCTTACGAGGTAATTTAACTTGAGTTTGCTGCTCTTAATGACAAAAATTTGCATTAAACCCATTTCTTTGGTCAATAGATCAGATGATTTAACTTTCCATTGACATTTTTTGTAACCAGTGATGATGTTTGGATAATATATTGATAGAAACCAATCCCGCTCTTTTGAATTGAAAGCCTGTACGTTCAACCGCGCTCTGTATTTAAGGCCACTCTGTGTCAATCTCCGTCACTTTGTTGACCGTGTTTTGACTAAGCGCATCACTTTGCATCAGTTAGATTTTCATTTGGAGCTCCGTCAGCCCTCCAGTCCGTGTTATTACTGTTTGCCCATTGAAACCCAAGCCAACCAGGCAGCAGGAAGCTCCAAATGAGAGCGCATTTTCCCAAACACTACAGACTATGTAATCATCCCTGTCACACCCAATCAACACAAACATCTCATTCAGTTTAGAGCGGTGCATGCATGGTTCTATTTAATAACAGCACAGTGTAATGTCCTTGTGCGCAGTGACAAGAAAATCACTATACTCTCTCCCTGTCATTGCCTATGGAGCCCACCCGGAGCCAATGACAACACGGAGTCGACAGGAAATTAAACCTGACACCAAATACCATGTTTTTAATAATGCCTTTTTTTACATAATGGCCTGGAGAATATGAGGTTGGTGTGCTTCCTGGTCTGTTTTTCTCTTGGAATAGGAAAAGGGAATTCAGAAAGGGGCTGTTTTGTTTGATGATTACAGGAGGATTAGAAAGCTCAGTGCAGAGTGGTGTATTAGCCTCACAGCGAGAAGGTTCCATGTTCAGTTATTGTTATTCGTTTCCCCGACTACCAATAAAAGAGTCAGATGAAAATGTCATTACAAATCTCATAAAATCAGTTTGAGGAAAGAACTCAGCCTAAATATGCAGGATTTGTGTGTTAAACATGTTTGAATGAAACAAAACACAACTCCAGGTCTTTTTTTGATGAGGAAACAACCTTATAACATACAGTAGATCGAAAAATAGTGTAGTATAGGCCGTTTAAAGGTGCACTGTGTAACTTTTCTAGTAGAGGATTCACAACCTGCTTGACTCCATGTAGATCAGGCATGTCCAAACTATGGCCCGTGGGCCAAATGTGGCCCTCAGACAAACTTTTCTTGGTCCTTAGGCTTCCGGGAGAATTGGCCCAAATTACCTTGCAGCAATGAAAAATGTACTTTTTATTGCAAGTTTTTTGAAAATCTACCTTCATAAAGCCAATATTTAATATTTAGTGTTTGGTTTTAAGGATCTTTGGATGAATAAAGGACTGATGGCTCATTCTAATGTGTTAAACATGCACATATTTCAATTATTCACAGTAATGTGCATCAGTCTACGGCCCTCGATCAGTCCTCTGCTTTGTGTATGTTTAGATATGTGGCTGTTGATGAAAAGAGTTTGGACACTCCTGATGTAGATGTTTTTGGGTTTTTATTCCTGGAATGTTGTATACGGTCAGCTTCTGTCGGACTAAAGAACACAACTTTCGGAATTTGAAAAATTCGGTTTGAGATCTGTAAGGCTGGCGCCACCTAGTGCCTCCACTCAATTTTATTTCTCTCCAGCAACTAGGTCAAGAATCAAAATACAATAGACTGTTCGCAAAAAACGCGGAAGTGCAAGTTCAGGCACCAGCCAATCAGCGAAGAGCCATATTTTCAGTGTTGTCAAAGATTCACGACACCGAGGATTTAAAGCCGGAATAAAGAGAATGTTTGGTGAATTTCATCAAGCGGAAAGATGTTATTGCCCTTCTTCCTACGGGATTTGGGAAAAGCTTAATATTCCAGTTTGCCCCATTAGCGGCGCATTACATACGTCACGACCAAATAGCAGCGATTGGTTGAATGATAAAAAGTACCGCCTACCGTCAAGCGAACAAATTCTAACACTGCAAGATCAGACGGTTTCTACGAAGTGAAACCGGCTGATGAATCAGGCTAATGTTCTACAGCAGGGGTCTCCAACTTTTTTTCTCCAGTGACTTACCTTTATGAAACAAAAAGCCAGAGATTTTAGAAAAGCAAAAAGAGAGCTACCAATTTCAGCAGTCGCAAAGAAACTGAGTAAATATAAAAGCCACAGCAAGTGTTAGATGGGGAACAGCTAAATGGATAATGGTTTATGTTTATAAGCATCTAACTGTGCAACAAATTAGGCATCAGAATGATATATTTAGTGTTAACTATCATATTTTACTTATTATCCACAATACATAGAATTCAGAAATCCCTTGGTGAGCTACTTTGAAGGGAGTGAAGAGCTACTGGTAGTGGCATTTAATTGAACTATCTCCATGGAGACAAGTGGGCCACATCGCCAGGCCAAGTTACAGGTCAGATCTGTGGAGAACAGGGCTTGCTTACGGTAATAATGCATGTTTTTATTTCTCAAAACTACCATAAAGACATCTGTAAATAGGGATGTAACGATATCCAGATTTCTCGGTGCGATATTGTCACGATATGCATCTCACGGTACGATATTTATTGCGATATTTTGGAGAGGCTGATATAATTGCAGATAGGACACTTTTTTCTTTTAAAATACCTTGACAAGATTTTGGCGTGAATTATTATTCCAAGAATGCAAGTAAAAACATATCTCTTCATGTTGTCTGCGCTGAAATGAATCACTGGATATGTTGTTCCCTGTGTTTATAAGCTGTTGCTACTATAAAAACATGCATTTATGCAAAGGAACTTGCGATTCGATATAGTGTGGCAGTCCACGATATTATTGTGAGACTTTTGACGAGACAAGCGGGCCACATCGCGAGGCCAAGTTACAGGTCAGATCTGTGGAGAACAGGACTCGCTCACGGTAATAATGCATGTCTTTGCGGTAGTTTTGAGAAATAAAAACACCTGTAAATAGGGATGTAATGATATCCAAATCTCACGGTACAATATTATCATGATATGCATTTCACGGTACGATATTTTGAAGAGGCTGATATAATTGTAGATAGGACACTTTTTTGCTTTTAAAAATACCTTGACAAGATTTTGGTGCGAATTATTACCGTCATAATCCCAAGAACTCAAGTAAAAAACATATTTCTTCATGTTGTCTGCACTGAAATGAATCATGGGATATGTAGTTTCCGAATTTAAGCAAAGGAACTTGTGATTCGATATATTGTGACAGCCCACGATATTATTGTGAGACTTTTGAAGAGACGATATCAAGATATTTCGGTTATTGTTACATCCCTATCTCTGTAAATGAATAAATGCGAGATAGATTTGCTTAATGCTGTACTGTGGAACATCTCAGACAAAGCAACATCACCAATGACATCAAAAGTTACACAGTGCACCTTTTAAATATGCAAAAAGAATATTTCTGATAACCTGAATCTCTGACCGGATATAGCTAAGTGGTTGCGAATCACGTAAAGAATGTAAAGCAGATTTAAAGCAGGACTATATAGATCTAAACCCGGACTGAATGAATAAAGAGCTGTGTGCAAACTCTTAACGCGAGCACGTGAATGTTTGTAGAATTGTGTATTATGTAACGTGTTTGCATTTTAGGTCACCCAATGTTATGGCTCATGAGTCACTGAAATCACAGTTGTTCTACACGGTGTTTGTTGAGATTTAATCTATCTATGAACACAAACGTGACCTGTAATTCAAGCAGGGGTGTAGCTCCAGATTCAGGTCCCTGGGTACATAATATCATCTTGGTGGGCCTGGGGAAAAACTGCATGTTACAGACTTTATTGAGAGGCCCCTTGTTGCACCGGGCCCTGGGTAAACCGCACCCTTTACCCCTCCAGTCCGACTCCCCTGAATTCAACTGTGATTTTTAAGTTTTTTACCATATCCTGTCATCAAAAAACATACCTGGAATTGTGTTTATCTTCAGTCATACTTGTTTTTTTGAGCTTCTGTAAAAAGTAATTTGCCTTTGAGCCTCAGATAATACACAGTTTGAATTTTCCCAGGATTGTTGCATCACAGGTAGAGACCATACTCAGTTTTTAAATCCATAAATACCGTATTTTTCGGACTATAAGTCGCTCTGGAGTATAAGTCGCACCAGCCAAAAAATGCATAATAAAGAAGAAATAAACATATATAAGTTGCACTTTTGGGGGGAAAATTATTTTTTTTAAATCAGAGACCAGGAACTCACATTTCATCTTGAAAGGGAAGTTCTAGTAATAACAATAGAACAGAGAACAACAGACTGTTAACGTCACATATGAACAGTTCTTCAGATAGCTATAGCATAAACAACAGAACAAGTTTACCAAACTCTCCATCTCACTCCAAATCACTAAATCCATTCAATTCTTCATCCTCAGTGTCACTTCTGAGCAACTCCGCGACCTCCGGAGGTAAAGAGAGCGCGGCTTTCTCTTCTGTGTCGCTGTCGTCAGACTCAGCATCAGTTCCAATTAGAAATATTCCGGCCTTTCTGAATCCCGACAGGATGATTTCTGTTGGCACTAAAGTTTAGACTTTGTCGATCCAGTTACCGTGAAGCTGTGTTCTCCATTCCCACCTTTTCCCAGTCCCTCACAAATTTCTCGCTCACTCCACACTTTCTTTCTGCTGCTCGATTACCGTTTTTGGCTGAATATTTCACTACTTGCAGCAGGACAGTGGCTCTTTCTGCAGGAGACATGTGCAGTAGAGTGAAGTGACAGTGGTTACAGGAGTAATAGCAGCAGCAGATACTGACACACAAGACTAGAGCGCCCCCTCAAGGCTGTCAGTGTGAACTTAAGTCGCACTGGAGCATAAGTCGCAAGACCACCCAAACCATGAAAAAAAGTTTGACTTATTGTCAGAAAAATACGGTAATCTGCAAAGCTTTTCTGCCATCAAATTGCATTTATTCCTACTGCGTACTTACGTTTACTTGTCGGGGAATGTTCCTTAATAAGTTGACTGTTTTCTCTCATGGTAGTTCCCTCTACTGCCAGTAGATGGAGCACTACACCAGACTCCAGCTGGAAAATAATGTCTGGTTTTACACATGGTCATTATTTTAAGTTAACAAAGCTACTCAAAAGTATGTTTAAAGTCCAATAACAATGTAAACAATCTTAAATATGTGTTATTTAAAATGGTAATATCAGTAGGCCTTTCCAAGACTTTTTTTTTTCCTATTCCTACAAAAAGTAATTGACTAGAAAACTCGCCAACCTCTTCTCATGACATGTTGGATACTCTGGTCATCGCTTGTGATTAAACTTTTGTCTCTTGTACAAAATAAATGATTGTTAAACTACTGTCTTAGTGATAGGAAATGATCAAAATTGGTAGAAACTGTAGTGTACATAGGAACGTGGATGTTGTGTGAACTTACTTGAATCCCTTTAAACTTGTCATTCTGAATGTGCTCCAGCTCTTTTAGCCTTCGTCACTGTACCAGACTGAGCGGGACTGTAAACAAAATGCATGTAAAATGTATGAAGCACAGTGTAGCCAAGGATGACAGGATTTACAAGTGCCTGAAAACTTCTCAACACTTTTTTTGGTCCTTACGTCTTTCCATATTTGTTGCTTTCCCAATGTAGAAAACCCCCAGTCGTCAAAAAGAACTGATTTTCTGTTCGTTTTTGCAAGACTGAAACATCTGGATATTGTTGTAAAGCTGAATTCTATACTGTACCATATCACAGTTTTCCATGCACAGGCTGAAACTGAGACGATGTATATTTGGAATGAGTTGATTTCATGAGAATGTTCTCTTTTTAAGACGGACAGTGTGACAGCTACAGTGTGTGAAATGGTTTTACGGCAATTTTAAAACCGTTGTTGCTTCATGAGACAAAAGGGGCACTGAAATGGTTCGATACATTTGAGAATGAGTTTTTGTGTGTGTCTCTATTGCAAAATACGAATTCTAACTGGAAAAACTAATAAATGCATTAATAATTAATTTTGTATTTTTACTACAGTGATAAAAGCCTTTGTTACAATGTCATAGTCTACGTTGTAATAGTTAAAATGAAGCTCCCAGATTAATATTCTTGCCCTTATTTTTACTTTTTCCATTATTTATTATGAAATTAACAAAACTTATACATAACAGAGCTACTCTTTGTGCTTAAAATATCCTACAGACAAAATGCAAAATCAGTTTTTTACAATGAATTTAAGTATTTCTACAATTATAACCCCAATAACACCACCACTAGGGATATTCAAATCTCTCGGTTCAATATTTTCAAGATATACATCTCACAGTATGATATTTATTGAGATAGAGGTGAACATAATTGTGAATATGCTACTTTTTCCTCTTAAAATACCTTGACAAGACTTAATTCAAACAACTATATTTCTAATAAATGTTAATAAATGGTATTTGAGGCACCGTCCACACTAGTACGTATTCGAGTCGTTTTCGTTGTGGATGCAGTGTGCGTTCACACTAATCCGATTGAAAACTGCTCCAGAGACGGAACGATCTGGTACCTCCAGCTCCCACGAATTCATCTGAGTACAGACCTGATCCGGCACCGTGTGGACGCCTGAAAACGCTGATACGCTGACGTCGCTGTGATTTGCGCGTTTCTGATTCGCTGGGCTCGCTCTATTGTGGAAAACAATTTAAAGAAACCATAGACAAATGGGAAAAAGCGTAGCTAGAATTACTTGCCATTCCACAAAAAGACAGTTTTTACGCTTGCCATCTCTGCTTGTGGACACAGAAACGACGTGTTTGGTGGACAAAGCATCGTGCTTCCGATACAGTTGATATTTAATTGTATTTAAAGAGCGAAGTATCGTTCTGTAGGTCTGTGCTTATGATCTGCAGGCATATAATTTCTGAAAAGTTTAACATGATGAACCATCTCCAACACGACAGAAGCACAGAACAGACTCACCATCAGCAGAACACCCCTCTGTCACAGAAAGAACACACATATTCCACTGAGTCGTGTCCATTTTAATCCAACAGAAGCTGAACCGCATCAGCGCACAAGGAGCAAGAGCTGCTTTTTTGAGCTCTCAGTTTATGCAAATTAAAAAACATAAACAAATATGCTCAAAGCTGTGTGGATGAGGGAAGGCTTGTGGACACAGAAACGACGTGTTTGGTGGCAAATCGTTTCCGATACAGTGATAAGTTTCAGTGTAAACGTACTCTGAGTCTGCATTTTACAGTCAGTCAGGCCAACTGGTTGACAGTAAAAATGTTGGCCCAAACATCTTGTAATGTTTTTCAAAGTCGTTCTGTAGTTTTTAAATGGTTAAAAACAACATTTGGATATTTTTACCATACGCCCTTTGTTTATAGTAGATATATTTTCAGTCTTTGCCCTAGTACCGTTGATATCGACGATCAGCAAATAGGGAAGGCAAATCAAGTTTATTTGTGCAGCACAATTCATACACAAAGTAATTCAAAGTGCTTTACAGACTAAGAAATAGGTTAAAATCACAATACAAACAAATCAAAACATAAATAATCGTCATAAAATAAAAAGAAGAGTGCAGAATCAAAATCCAAATACTTACACCCAAATCAATCCAAACAGAAAAAAGCAAATTCTAGTGATCTGATTTCTGTACAGTAGTAGGTTATACAAGATCCTCTCACATCATGTACCAGGACTGTGGGACATATTTACCTTGAAAGAACAGAACCTCAGAGACTCCGTAGCAGCTCGGAGAGGCAGCGTTTCTCCTGTCACAAAAACGATGAGAGTTGACAGTGGACATAAGTAAAGATGACAGCGTGACACAAAGGGGTTTAAAAATATCTTCGGACATCCATTCATCCTTTTTTAGCCTCTATCCTGGGGCCTGTGTGTTTTCGTGAAAGGCAGTTATCTATAGGGCTGTGGTTCTCAGTTTAATTTCTAATTTTAGAACGGCTTTGGAAAAATCCTATTACAGACCTGGTTTAGTTCTGGTGATGCAAAAGCCAAATAGTTAAATAGGGGGAATTTAAAAAGTAACGAATTACTGTAATGCGTTGCTTTTTGCTGTAACGCAGTAATGTTCGGCATTACAGGAAAAAAAATAGTCATATTTTACTCGGTACAAATGTGAGTAATGCACATCACAATGCTTTTTTAACCTGGATTAAAGTGGTGGGTTTTTCTTCAAACAAATTTGCTAAAATCGCCACGATATCAGCAGCGATGACACGCCGATTTGCAGACACCCTGTTCCACGGACTCAGGGTTCTCTCAGATTCCAAGTCCTAGTCCAAGATTAGTCCTGGTTTAGTCCTTGTTTAGACTTGGTTTAGACCTGGGTCAGTTCTGGTTTAGACCTGGTTCAGTTCTGGTTTAGATCTAGCTAAGTCCTGGTTCAGTTCTGGTTTAGACCTGGTTCAGTCCCAGTTCAGCTCTAGTTTAGTTATAGTTTAGTCTTGGTTTAGACCTGGTTTAGACCTAATTTAGTCCTGGTTAAGTCCTGGTTCAGTCCTGGTTCAGTTCTTGTTCAGCTCTGGTGTAGTCCTGGTTTAGATCTGGTTTAGTCCTGGTTTAGACCTGGTGTAGTCCTGGTTTAGATCTGGTTTAGTCCTGGTTTAGACCTGGTTTAGTCCTGGTTTAGATCTGGTTTAGTCCTGGTTTAGATCTGGTTCAGTCCTGGTTTATTCCTGGTTCAGTCCAAATAACACATTACAGTTTTAAAGTAACTTGCCCAACAGTGAACGCGACATTTTGGATCATCATCAAAAACGGGCCTGAAGAGTTTTAGATTTTAGACATCATCCATGTGTGTTTGAGTAATTTAGCGATCTCTCCCAGGACCTATTCAAGCCCTTCTTACAATTAACCATAAGAATCTGTACAAAACTCTAGTCACAAGCACAATGCACAACAATTGTAATGTGATAGTGCTCTGAAGGGGGAGGGACTTAGCAGAGACACAAAGCGCGCCAAAAACGAAACAAATACGTCATTTTGGGGGAATAAAGCATTTTCTAAACCATAAACGGTAACACTGATTTACTGATTGATTTACTGTTTTTAAAAGAAGTATTGTAACCAAATTGGCTATGTTAAACCTTATATCTTTTGTAAGGAATATTAATGATAAACCAGGTCAACAAATCTGCATTTTGATGTTGATTTCAAGAGAGAAATTATGGTTTGATTAGAGTGACCAGTTTTCAAAATCAAAAACTGGGGCACTCGGTTTGTAGTGGTTGGTAATAATAAAACGGTGAATCAAGTGTGTTATTAAGGAAAATTGTTGCACTCAGCCCATTCATGACTAACATGTGAGTCAGTATAGTCACATTTTCTTTGTGTTTTGGTCATTTTTAAGCAGCTTTCTGTATTTTACCTAAATAAATGACAGTGTATGCCTCTGTTTACTGTTGGCAGGGATCAGATTGGTCAAAAATAGGGACACCTGGGACAATTCTTGTATAAAACATTGAGGTACTATGTCTAGCTGGGTCAACAAATCTGCATTTTGATTCTGATCTCAAGAGACAAACTATGGTTAGTTAGAATTAGGGTGATGTCTATTTACCCGGTGACAGTCCTAGTTTTGAGCCCCGTGTCCCCTGTCCCAGCGGATTTATCCAAAACTAGTGATTTGTCCCAGTTTTATACAAGAAATATTCCAGGTGTCCTTATTTTTGACCAGTCTGATCCCTGCCAACAGTAAGAGAGGAATACATTGTCATTTGTTTAGGTAAAATACAGAAAAGCTGCTTAAAAACAACCAAAATACAAAGAAAATGTGACTATGCTGACTCATGTTCGTCGTGAACGGTCTCTGCATAACAGTTTTCCATGATTACGCACTCGTTTCGCAGTTTTATAATTACCAGCCACCACAAAATGAGGGTGTCCCAGTTTTTTATTTTGAAATTCTGGGGGGTCAACCTTTAGAAATTGCAAAAATCTAATGACTGGAAGCTCAAAACAGACAACTCAGACTACGTTTACTTGATGAGGGTCTGAACAGAAAAGGCAAAAGACATAGAGACTTCACTTTTTATTTCGCATTTAGACGAGCATTTTTCGAAGGAAAACTGCGTGCATACGGTGACGCAAAAGTGTGTGGAATTCGATTGGGTTTGCATGCCATACTCGGTGGGGATGTATGTGACGTAAACGCGTATGCGACGTGAGCAGGTCTGACCAGAGTTTTGCCTCTTGGGCGGTGTAGACGGAAACGCTTACGGCAGAGTGTGTTCAACTGTTCCACTCTGGAAGGTAGTTTCAGATTTTTGCATTTTAAGCCCCAAAAACGTTGTCACCATCTAAACAAAAGGCACTTCTGATAAAATACTTTGTCGTTTTTACCCGCAAGCGTTCTCATGTAAACAGCCTCAAAGGACTTGACTTGGGACTTATGGACCAGTGACACGAGACTCGACTTGGACTTACTTTTATTTGACTTGGGACTTGACTTGGACTTCAGGTCAAAGACTTGAGACTTGAAAAACAAGGGCTTGGTCCCACCTCTTCTAGTTAGGTCAACAAATCTTCATTTTGATGATGATTTCAAGAGACAAATTAGAATTAGTTAGAATACGATACATTTTCGCATATGCACTTAGCTGTATTCTAACTCCAGCTTTATCCATTGTGGTCTTATGTGGAGCTAGAATTGTTATCCGTCCTCTGCATTTTGAATATGTTAGCACAGCAGGTGGTGGTAAACGCAGCCTTGATATTAACCTGCGCTGACAGTGTTGCGAGTCTTGATGTCTCCAAGTGTAAATTTGTCAGAACGGCGGAGGAGCTCGGTCCGTGGGAGGATTCGCGGCGACCGCTGCAGCAGCAACAACTCTCACCTTGTTAGAAATGTAAAGTCTGTTCATTCACACTGCACAATATTGTAACGACGGCAACAAAAAATGAAAGAGCGAACGCCGTAAAAGTACAGACACCGGAGCAAAAAAATACTTACCCACATGAAAAAATCTACTTGAGTAAAAGGAGTAAAGTACCATTAAAATCATTTTGAAACTTAAAGAGAAAAAAGTAAAAGTATATGCAATTAATCGAGTTTGGATCACAATTTTGATTTGTGTGTCAAACAATCTCATAATCGAGTTGAAACGATTTATGTTTTCGGATATTTTTATGAGTTTCTATGCCTTATTTCATGTTCAAAGTATATTTTATACATCGCAAAACTGCTCTAAGGTTCATATTTGTAGCCTATATTTATATTCAATTTGAAAGTTTTGCGTAAATTATCAATAACAAAGTGGGTTTTCTTTGTGAGACAGGGAAATGCTGAATAAATGCATCGTGTAACAAAAAAAAAATCATTTGAATAATCATGATTTCAGTATTGGCCAAAATAATTATGATAATGATTTTTTCCTATAATTGAGCAGCCTTAATTTGCGTAGATTTTCAGATCTAATAAAACTTCAAATGTTGTGATTTTTTAGCTGGTTATTGGTGTAACTTTGTTCTCAAACTAAAAAAAAAAATAAAATCCCTCAGCTTTTTCAGCAGGTTTCAAATTATAATAAAAAATACTTATTAGTCTTGTTTAGAAGTAGAAAGTAGAGATGAGCACTGTAAACCCAAATGTTCAAAGTAATTAAATAGATTAAGTTGTGTATAGTCAAAGTTTTAGAAATAGTCCTTCTAACTTAATTATGTCAAGCTGCTGTAACATGCTCTTCTTTTTGAGTCATTTTAACTAATATTTTTTGATTAAAGGAAACTATTGTGGGTATAAATGAGCATAACTTAAAAACATAGATGAGGTACAACTTAGTAGATTGAAGTAATTAAACACTGAGAAAAAATTAAGTCATAAAGTCCTGTTATTTCTATTGTTTCAAATAGAGGTTTAATTAAAAAGTAAACTTAAAAAGAAAACTCTAAATTTTACATCATAATAAATGAAAATAACTGAGTTGCCTTAACAAACTATGAGTCATATCAACTGCAAATATTTGAGCACTTTTAATTCAGCTGTTATCAAAAGTACAAGGAGTAAACCATCCAAACTTTTAAGTTCTGGAAAATTGTGTCTTTTAAGTTCAGCAGTTTAAAATAATTGAGGTAATCGATTGCCTAAATTTTTTTAAGTTCAGGTAACTTATTTGGGTTTACATCCACTTTAAAAGCTACTTAATTAAAGTACAGGTACCTAAAAATTACACTTAAATACACTATTTTACTACTTTTTCTTCGTTACATTCCACCACTGAGTAAACTCGCAAAAATGAAAGATAGTAAGTGTGTTTTTTTTGTTTTGTATTTATTATTTTTTTTAATCTGGGGTTCTTTTTCAGTGTCCCAAAGACAAAATTGCCAAAATAATTGAAATGCTGACATACATTTAGATCTGCATTTTGTATTTTCGGCTGGAATTTCTGCTCTGTAGTCGAGTCACACTGTCCATCTTTATCTGGTTGTCTGCTGGTACAAGAATGGTTTTCTGGAATGGCATGAAACAAAGAACATGAAATAAAGGAGGTATGCATTAAATGATGGTGGTGATGTCTTTACTTTGCAGTTTTTTGTATGCATTCCTGTCAACTTCTTACAATTGACAGTACAATTCTGTCAAAGACTCACAATCCATGCTCCCTCTGGATATTTTCATAAATATACAAAAGTAGAATACAAAACAATATACTACAACTTCACAAACCTGACAGTGCAGTATTTTCATTACCTGTATGACTTTCCAAGCCTTATTAAATGTAGACATGCACCTATTCAGCTTCTAGGATTCTTTATAAAGACAATAGCGTAAGCCATCTTCAGAACTGTCTTGCAGCTGGCAGCCAAAACATGTCAACAAGGTAAATATATCTCCTACACTGCAAAAAAGCTTGGCCAAAATTTAAGATCTAAACACTTAAATCTATCAGAAAATGTCTTTAAAGAAGTGAAATTATCTGTCCATGCAGCAAGATCATTTTACTTGACATGTTATGTTAAATAAACTACCCCTACACTACATTTAAGCTGTCTCAGAACTAGCAAGTGGATAACCTGAAAACCTGAAGACTAATTTAAGTTTTAAACTCTTGTCCAGATCAGAGAAATTCACAGTTTTAAAAATAAACCAAAAATGTAATGTACCTAAGAAGGTTCCCGATATTAACCGATACCTGTGTAGGGACCCCAAAAATACAGATCACTTATTTCAAATTTGATCTATTTGTGTTGTGTTGTTATTTATTTCCTGCAGGTACGTACTAAACAGTAGTAAATAGTCATCAACCAGGATATTGGGAACTGACACCATGGGAGGGAATACAGCAAACATAACATTTTCAAACTTTATACCTCATATAAGAGTAAAGCCCCCTCATGGAGAATGTTGTTTCTAGCTCACAACACTGTTAGGCTACGTTCAAACTGCAGCCTGAAGTGACACAAATCCGATTTTTTCGCCCCTATGCAACCTGTATCTGATCTTTTAATGACAGTCTGAACGACACAAATCTCATTTTTTTCCAATTGTGACCCAGACCACTTGGATATTTGCTCCTAAAACAGATACATATCTGATCTTTTGACACGCGACTTCAGTCTGAACGGTCAGGTCACCTTCATCCCACCTACACGTCAGGCTCAGAGTCTACTCAATGAAGGGAAAGCGAAGTCAGAGAGTTTATTCAATATTTGGGAGGATCGCTGTATTCAGGCCAAATTGGAGAGCTTTTTGAAATGATTGCCAAAGAAATGTTTGAGTGTGGCTACAGTCGGTCCTGGCTCCAATATCAACAAAAAATAAAGATCCTGTGAGCCAAATACAAGGAGGCTAAAGACTCAAATAAACGACGCGGACATGGACGTCTAACCTGTCCATTTTACGAAGAACTGGACTGTATTTTGGGAGACAAGCCCAGCATTCTGTGTATCATTCGTTAATACGTTTTTTCAATAATAAGAAAACGAAAAAACAACTGTTTTCTTCATTATTTGTCTCCAAAACCAAAATGAAAAAACGGACAAGGATTTGTTTTTTCAGTTTTCGATTTTGTGTTTAAATGAAGAATGGAAAAAACAGATAACCGCCGTGTCTTCCGTGACCGCGATGCCGAACTTTTGCACTGCATACAGACTGAACCAGGACTGATCCAAGTCCGGGACCAGACCGGGACCAGACCGGGACTGAGACCGGGACAAGAATGATACAATGATTCCCAGTGTTTAGGTGACTTCAATGAGCACACTTTTGGGGCGTTTAAAGTTCACACTGGAGATCACAAACAAGTCACATGTAATTGGAAATGTGAACGACCTCACAACAAAATCAGATTTCACAAAAAAAAATCCAAATTGAGCATTAAGCCCTTCAGTCTGAACACAGCCTTAGTTTTGGTTCAAAGTTTTCTTTTTGTTTTATTCGCCCATGAGCTGACAGCTTCTATTGTCACTGCTGTGCAATCCAGCAACAAAATAGTCCAACTAACCAGTGTATTTGAAGGGTTCATTGCCGTACCTCTTGACCCGAGAAGTGTATTGTTCATTACAGTGGGCTAATAGGCTCAGGAGAGAGGTTTCAGAGCTGTGCAAAGACAATTCTCTTCCATAAAATGTAATTATTTTTCGTTGTCCTCTGGCATTGCTCCTGACGAGTTGGACCAATGGCACTGAAAGACGGGTCAAACACAGAGGATGAGATTCTACGAGAGAACAAAGGACCAGTCTTTACCTTGACTCAAAAATAATCTTACCTGAAATTGTTCTCCATTGTGTAACTTGTGGTGTAGGGAAACGTTGTTCCTTGGCCTGGAATGTGTCACAGTGTGGTATTAAACCTTTCTATCTTCATGAAAACCAAACCAAATCACTTTACAGGTCAGATCTGTGGCGAGGCGACCCGCTCACAGCCAGAATGCATGTTTTTCTAGGTATTTTTGAGCTCTAAAACCACCTGTAATTAAATAAATCCAATGACATATCCATAAAAACAAGCAGTTGATGAATTCTCCACCACAAAAGTTACACAATGCACCTTTAAGATGGCCTAGACATATAAAGTAGTCCAAAAATCACTAGTAAATCGCAAGTAAGTGTAAAAAATTAATAATTAAGTAATTAAGTAAGAGTAATTGTAGCAGTCTGGTCGTAACATCTGGTCTATAATTTTAAAGTTAATGTAACTGGAAGAACATCGCAAGAAACATTAAATAATGCACAACATCTGGTATTTTCAAAGGATAAATCACATAAGGAGAAGAAACGGTGCAAGAAAAGCAAATGTTCAAATCATTTAAAATAGACATGAAGCTTTTGTCACTTGAGAGAGTTACCAAAACTTTTACTCAAATAAGAGTACTGTTACAATGTGAAATATAGTACTCAAGTCTGAAAAGTACTACTACAATTTTATTTAGTTATTCAGTTATTCGGACACTGCAACACAGGGCTCAAAATGGGCCTTCAACAAAACCAAGAGAACTAAAAAACAGGACAACAGAGAATCAGAACCCAGGATTAAGGGGGTAACTATTCCTTACATGGCTTGTGTTTCTGAAAAACTACAGAGGATTTTCAGACAACATGAGATCCCGGTCTATTTCATAACCTACAAACACTTTAAGACAGAAACTGGTCCACCCAAA
This sequence comes from Boleophthalmus pectinirostris, assembly GCF_026225935.1. Classification (NCBI taxonomy): domain Eukaryota; kingdom Metazoa; phylum Chordata; class Actinopteri; order Gobiiformes; family Gobiidae; genus Boleophthalmus; species Boleophthalmus pectinirostris. The sequence continues at coordinate 30,328,463 of NW_026571175.1, forward strand.
GGACAAAACACCGAGCCACAAACAAAGCAATGTGGTCTACTCCATTCAGTGCAGTGAAGACTACAGTGAACGTGACACTGGAGAAACAAAACAGACACTTCACAAGAGGATGAACCAACACAGACGAGAGAGCAACACGGGACCTCAGTCTGCTGTTAAACTCTATCTAAAAGCCACGGGCCACTTCTTTGAGGACAGTGAGGTACAGATCTGAAAATAATTAGTTTGAGAGGGGAGTTAAAGAGGCTATTTTTGTTAAGAAAGACAATCCTTCTCTAAACAGAAATGGAGGACTCAGACACCATCGATCTCCTATTTACAACTCCATCCTCAAACCTAAATCAAAACAAACAAGAGAACAATAGCTGTAGCCAGGTCAGTAGTCAGGCTGGCGCCACCTAGTGCTCGCTCAATTTCATTTTTCTCCAGCCACTAGGTCCGGAATTGGAATACACTAGACGGTTTGTAAGAACCCCGGAAGTGTGAGTTCAGGCACCAGCCAATCAGCCATACATACAGAGCCATACATTTTGTGTTGTGGGCACTCAACTCTGATGGTAAACTGGTGGTAAGATACTACTATAGTCACAGCTGCCCTGGGACAGACTGAAGCAAGGCTGCCAACCTGTGCTGTCGGCCTCTACATTCTGTGATGGCAACGATTCCCGAGATCGAGGATTTAAAGCTGGAACAACGAGAACGTTTGTTGAATTTTATCAAGGGGAAAGACGTTATTGTCCTTCTTCCTACAGGATTTGGGAAAAGCTTAATATACCAGTTATCCCCGTTAGCGGCGCATTACATACGTCACGAACAAATAGCAGCGATTGGTTAAATTTTTAAAAAGTACCCAGCTACCGTCAAATTCTAATGATGCGAGATCAGACGGTAAAAAACGACTGATGAAATAGGCCCAGAGGTGTGAAAACATTCATTATGGGCCTGAATGATTCTCCTAATATGACCCCACACTCAGTGCTCCATCACTAGGCCTTGCTAACAAACAGAAACTGTAAACAAGTAGATGTGTAAGTTTCAGAGTAGTTTCACTGTAGTTAGCTCCTCCCTGCAGACAGATATAAGGAAGTGTCCACCAGCGTCTGACCAGAACTGAAGAAACTGCTTGAATTCGACCAAATAAACTTTGTCCAGTTGATATTGAATTTCTCCCTTGCCATACAATTTTATTTAAAGTCTAGAGTAAAGGAGTTCTGCACATTCCTGATATCTGTGTTGTCCTCCTGTAGGCCTTTTTTTCCATTTATTTGAATACAGTTTGCCCCAGTACAGATATATTGTATAATTATCCTGTCTTATGTGCAGCTCAGTCCACTGTGCCCTGTCTCCATTTAATTATAAAGCTTTTTAAAGTTTGATAGTGAGGAAGTGCACGTTTTTGTTTGCTTTATTATCATCAAAACTCCACACTGGTCTCTGAAAGTTGCGAAAAGTGCTTATAAACTCATCATGGTGAACAATCAAGATGCTCAGAATGCATAAAGTAAATGAGGAATAACTGATTAAAACGAACCAGTTGTGTTTTTCATGCTTTTGAGACCATAAAATCAGGTACAGTTCTGTTTTTAGAATAATTCAGAAGTCTTATTTTCCAACACTCAGGGCTGTCACACTGTAAGGAGTCTGTACCTTGGAGCACTGGACTCAGACAGAAGAGAGACTGGACCTGCTTTGTCATTTGTACATTTTAATTAAACCCAATGTATCCCTGGGGCGTATTGAGAAGACATTGCCTGCCGTAAATCCAATAGAAGTGACGAGCTATGAAAGTCTACGCAGAAGTATTATAGTCGCTCCTTAAAACTGTTTCTCCTGACAGATGTTCAAAAAGTTTCAGTGGTCGCAATGATTTCCTCGATCGATCCTTTCACAGTGAAATGAACCGAAATGTGATAATTGAACATGGATATGATTTCCTATTAAAATATAATTCTTCAAGGTCAAACTGGTAATGGTAGAGAGATGTTTTTACGACCAACTCAGCTTGGGAAGAGGGAAGTAACAAAAAAACTCCATTTACTTGTTTTTTATTTATGTGTTTATTAAACCAACAATTTGTTTTAACATTATACAAACGGAAAAATAAATAAATGCAAAGTGATGCTTGGTAATACAGTCGTCCATCGCTATATTGCAGTTCACTTTTTGCGGTCTCGCTGTTTCGCGGATTTATTCAGTGTAATTTTGTATGCTTTTTTTTTTTTTTTTTTACAGCGTATGAGCATGTATTGTGTTTCTCCCTCTGCATCCTGATTGGTTAAGGGATTGTAGACCACTGTCAATCAATCTCCTCCGTGCCGTGTCTCCTGTACAGGACAGAATGTGTTCAGCTTGACAAATTTACATAAATGTTCAATCACTGCAGTGTGATTCTGAAGTGCAGCACGATCGGGCAATCGCCGTGCTGACCGTGAGGTGCGGAGCTCTCCATCGGCCCTTTCTCTTGTGGTCATCTCCGAGCCTGTTCCAACAGTGAGTCCTGATTTAGTCCTGGTTCAGTTCTGGTTTAGTCCTCCTCTTCAGTCCTGGAATCAGTCCTAGGTTAGTCCTTGGTTTAGTCTTGGTTCAGTCCGTGGGGTAGGCAGCACAAAAGCTTGATATAACAGATATCATGGATTAAAAGGCGGGTGTGGTGCTGTATGGGTGCAGGACTCCAAAAATGGACCTGTGCAGGACTCTGCGCTGTAGGGCTCCATTACGGAATAAATGAATCTTCAGTTCATTACATAAAGAGGAAAATAACAAAAGGACGACAGCAGCAATAAGTTTTAAGAAGGATGTAAAAAGGGTTGTAACTGTCCTGTCTGAGAAAAGTGTATAAAGTTTGTGCTGAGAGGTTTTACAGCCTTAAAACAGATACAATATCTGTCAAATATAAAGTTGACTACATTGCGGATTTCACCTATTGCGGGTTATTTTTAGAAAGCAGCCACCACGATAAACGAGGGACCACTGTACTAAAATGAAATAAAATATTCATAAATAAGCGATAAATGTATGAGGGTCATTCCACGCCAAAATCTCCGAATGCCCCCACCCGACTATCTCAGATTTTATGAATACTATGGATGTATGTGGACACCACATTTTCAAAAATTAATTTTGCAAAAATAAGTCAGAACACCATCACAGATTTTGGATATGTTTATGTTTATCTGAAAGTGGCTCCTTGGAAAACTCTGCTCAAAACAGGTCAGAGGGGAGTTGACAAAATATTTTTTATTTCAAAACTATAAGGAGTTTGGAGCTGAAAACTGAGACCTTTCCTATTGGAAAGTGTGTGAACCTCCTAGAATTTTTTCAGCAAATCTGAGATGGTCAGGCGGGGGCATTTATAGATTTGGTGTGGAATGACCCATGAAATATTAAAAAAATTTATTCCTTGTAAACAGTAAACAAAACTTTTCAAAAAGTAAAGCGCAGCACTAACTGTTCCAGGGTGAAGTTTTACTCAATCTTCAGTGTTTTGGCCAGAAAATCCAACTTGTGCACATTGTCTGCAGTAAGTGCAGAACTGCTGCAATTACATTGTCCCCAGTGGTGGAAAATATCCTTTCTTTGCCTCTCCAGAAAGGCATTTGAAAAAATCGGATCTGTGTCGTTCAGACTCATTAAAAGATTAGATACAGGTCACATAGGGGCAGTGTTGGGAAGGTTACTTTTAAAATGTATTCCCCTACAGATTACAGACCCCAGAATGTTGTTTGTAACGTAATCCATTAAATTACTTAAAGTGAGTAACGTAATCTGAATACTTTGGATGACTTGGATTGCTGTAGAGAAGCAAAGACAAGGAAATCTTATATATCACATAAGATGTTTTGTCTGCTAAAAGACAGTAAAAAGCCCAGACTTTACTGAACCAAATTAAAAATAGTATTGATAGAAGACGAGGAGACACGGTCCGCACAGCATGGTTTAGTCCTGTTAAATCCTGTTTGAGACATAGTTTTGACTTGGTTTAGTCCTGGTTTAGTTCTAGTTTAAACCTGGTTTAGTCCTGATTTAGTCCTAGTTTAGACCTGGTTTTAGACCTGGTTTAGACCTGGTTTAGTCCTGGTTTGGACCTAGTTTAGACCTGGATTAGACCTGGTTTGGACCTAGTTTAGACCTGGTTTAGACCTGGTTTGGACCTGGTTTAGACCTGGTTTGGACCTGGTTTTAGACCTGGTTTTAGACCTGGTTTAGTGTCCAGCAATGCATGGAATTACCGAAAAAAAAAAAAAAAAAAAGGGATATAGCCCAAAATGTGAAAACAGGAAAATATTGCTGTGTAATCCATTTATTTCAACAAAGTAACTGTAATCCAATTACCACTCACTGAAACAGTAACTGTAACTGAATACAGTTACTCAAAATTTGTACTTTGATTACGTAACTCTGGTACATGTAATCTGTTACTCACCAACACTGCATAGGGGCCAAAAAATGTGATTTGGGTCACTTCAGGCTGCAGTCTGAACGTAGAGAGCCAGAAGCAGCACAAACACACCCACAAAGTACAGACCCAAACTGGGGACGTAACAGTTTCTTTTCTGTGAGACTTGCGCAAAGCTGCATTAAACACATTATAATGTCAAACAGCTGATGTGGCTCTATAGTGTTTATGGTTTATATGTTGTAAAGTTGAGTTTATTTATGCAGATTAGTAACAGTAATAATAATGATGATACTTATATAAAAACGTTAATTCTCCCGACGATCGATTAATAAAATTTCATTGAATGCCCGTCCCTTTTATAAATACAAACCTCGACTATGTCCTCTATACATTATAATACAGCGGCCTTAAACACACAAGAGCTGAAGCAACGACACATTAGCTGTTCTACAAATGGAGAGAGAATGACCCATAGCAAATAACCAAATGAATTGAACTCTACTCTTGCATGAAATTAAATATGAAATGATAACGTTTGCTCAGACCGCGCTGTAACTGCGCCGTTCTCACCGACAATGGGTGGAACAAAGACTCGAGTTTGCGGCTGTTCAAAGACCGTCTGACCTTGAAAATTATAAATCCCCCAGCTACTTTTTTTCTCCACTTTTCACTCCAAATCATTATCCAATCACAAGAAAAGCACGGCTCGCCCTCCAGATAGATGTCAGTACTATTTTATTTTTATTGCGCGCCGTAACAAAAGAACAATATGGCGTCTGTCTGGTTTTAATTGCTGGTTCGGTACGTGTTTATGGCAGCCAAGAGTAGGTATTCTTTCTTTTCAACTTTTTACTTTCTTGCAGGCGTCACTCGAATTTCAATAGAATCTCAAACAAAGCAGCGATCCGTCTCGGAGTTTTTGAGATAGCTGTCAGTGTATAAGAAAAAAACATGACGAAAAGTCTTTGAATAATGGGACCACACACACGAAAATATGTCTCTATATTTACTGGTTTAACTATATATTTTTTTATGTTTTTTGGATGTAGCAGAGTAAATTATGATGTACTATGTAACGTCTAAGGTGGGGGGTCCGCTACCTGCTTGTCTCCAGGGAGATGTTATTTCTTTGCCTGGAATGTTCCACAGTAAGACTTTAAACATGTCGCCCTTGCATTTGTTCAGTTACAGGTGTTTTATATTTCAAAAAAAAATATATATATATAAAAAAAAACATGAATTCTTACCATGTGCAGGCAATACACAATAATTTCACAAACCTGAAAAATTTACATAGTGCAGCTTGTTAGAGTTTGTATGAATAATTTTAGGTTTTCAAAAATAGTTAGACTATTTTATTTATTTTTTTTTTTTTTATTCTATGGGGTATTAACTTTATTTAACATTACGCTCGAAGTGTGTTATGCTAATGAAAAAAACTACATATTGCATGAGGTTTGTACGGAAGCCGAGAGGGCTCCAACAAATACGCTGCAACAATTACAAATGTGACAACACACCAAAAAAAGCCACAGCGTAAGTGACCGCGGGAGTCTATTTTCCGACGGACCAAGCAGGAAGTGAATGGGAAAAGTTGAAGAAGAACAAGAATGTGAAAAGTAAAGGAACGGAGAACGAAGTTGGAAACGTGTGTAAAAGTAATTTATTGTTTTGTGACCAGGATCAATGTGAAAAGTCTGATAGTTGCTTGATCCGTCGGAAAATAAAGTCCCACGGTCACTTTCATTGTGGCTTTTTTTGGTTTGTTGTGTTTGTTTTGTGTATTTGTGTTGTGGCGTTTGTATTTGTTGCAGCGTTTGCGTTTGTTATGGGCCCTCCTGGCTTCCGTAGGTTTGTGAAGTTATAACGTATTGTTTTATATCCTGTTTTTATATATTTATGGAGAATTGTTGCATGAGAGCATGGTGATGTAGGCTTGTGGGCTGAGCATTGGACAGAATCTTACAGCTAAACCTAAGAAGGGTTTGAATAGGGCCTGAAGAGATCACTATATTATTTAAACATGCATGGATCACATCTAAATCCTCTTCAGGTCTGTTCTTGATGAGGGAACAACGTTATAACATGGCAGAAAGCTCCAAAAAGTCGATTTGGGCTAATACTCTCTCTTTAAAAAAAAAAAAGAAAAGTTTAGCTTCCTCCTCTACTTCCTGTTAAATTGTTGGCCATAGTTAGTTTGGGACGGTGGCCTATTAGTGGCTGAAGAGGTTCACCAACTGACAGTCGCTCACACTGGTTCATTATGTGTAATTTTAGAATGTCCATTTCTGAAACACATGCATGGCATTGGACAGCTGCAGAAAGTTGAAGCTGGTACAAAAGTGCAGGCAGAGATCTTCGTCAAACTTGGGAATCCGACCTACAACTTCTATTTTTTTGTTCTATGTTGAAAGTGCTTTATGTAACTTTTCTTATGGAGGGTCTGTCAAACATCGTTTTCGCCTTGCAGATATTATTACTTTGTCTGGAATGTTTCACAGTGTGGTATTAAACCTTTCTATCTTCATGGAGACCAAACCAAACCAAGTTACAGGTCAGATCTGTGGAGAGATGATGACGCGCTCACAGTCAGAATGTCTGTTTTCTAGGTATTTTTGAGCGATAAAACCACCTCTAATTGAATAAATGTAAAGTAGAGATGTTTAATGTCACACTGTGGAACCTTTCAGGCAGGATCCCCAACCAAAAAGTCACATATTGCACTTTTAAGCTGGAAAATGTTCATTTAGGAGGAGTCAGTTGAGGTGGATCGGGCATCTGTTTCGGATGCCTCCTGGACGCCTCCCTTGGGAGCTGTTCCGTGTATGTCCCACCGGGAGGAGGCCTCGGGGAAGACCCAGGACACGCTGGAGGGACCATGTCTCTCGGCTGGCTTGGGAACGCCTCGGAGTTCACCCGGAGGAGCTGGAGGAAGTGTCTGGGGTGAGGGAAGTCTGGGAGTCGCTGCTTAGACTGCTGCCCCCGCGACCTGGCCCTGGATAAGTGGAAGAAAATGGATGGATGGATGTTCGTTTAGGGCGATTGTAAACTGAGATGAAGGCCATATCAACTCTCTCACACCTGATCTGAGCTCCTCTTCTTACTTTGATTTATTTGTAATACCTCATGCGGTTGCCCCTCATGCAGTCTGAGCCATAGACTGTTTATAAACCAGCGGTTTTCAATAGGTGAGGCCCACTTTCCCCTGGGAGGTCCCAAAGAGTTACTGGGGAGGTGCAACACATGTGGACTAAACTAGGACAGATCTGAACCAGGAGGACTAAACCAGGACTGAACTTGAAGTAAGTATTGGGACAGGTCCAGAGGTTCGCTTGTAGACTGTCGGGTGACCACGGGCGAAAGGACTGGCACAGAGCTCCGGGCCCTAGGGGACTAAAGCAGCTGTCGCCCGATCAAACTTTGTGGACACACTGCTCTGCCGGCTCAAGGTTCTCGCTCTCTCATGTCCAAGATTAGTCCTGGTTTAGTCCTGGGTTAGACCAGGTTTATTCCTGGTTTAGTGAGTCATAATGCCATACTATGAAACATTACAGACAAAGCAATAACAGCTCCACCCTGCATGAGAAAAGTTACAAAATGCACCTTTAACCCCGCAGATCGTTTTGAGATGTTGATTCACAAAAACTTTCACTCTTTCTTTGGTGTTATTTTAAACTCTGGATATCGGTGCTGTCAGATCTGGTTTATTGAGCTCTTTCTCTCCTGTCATCTCATCACACTTTCCTCCAGAGGCCCTTCCTCAAAATAACCCAGAGAGTCCAGTGAATCCCCGGAATCAACCACAGAGAAGTCTTAAGGCAATGCAAAAGTTTGTGCGGTAATAATAACCCAAGAAAAACTCGTCTTTTCCTCTGCCAGCAGCCCCGGACTTTATCTCCTCCCGCAGCCCACAGTATGTCTTGAGAGCTTTTTGTCACGATAACTTTGAAAACTGTGCTTAAAATTTGCCAGGGATGAAAAAATAATTAATTAGAAAACAGATGGCGTTATGTAAGAGGTTTATAATCCAAGTTTTTTCTGTTAAAATGCAACTTCATCAAAAAACTTAAGGCTACCTGGAGTTGTGTTTGAAATGTGTGTTTTAAATCTGTGTATTATTCGTTCATTTGTTTTTCAAAATAAAACTAAAAATAAGAAAATGACAAAACTATTTTCATCATTATTTGTCTCCAAAACCAAAATGAAAAAACAGATAAAGATTCGTCTTTTCAGTTTTCGATTTTGTGTTTAAATGAATCATGGAAAAAATGGATAAAGACCGTTTCCTGTTTCTGTGACTTAAACTGCTACTAAACCAGGACTAAACCAGGTCCGGGACCAGACTGGAACCAGACCAGGACTGAGACCCAGACATAGACCGGGACCAGACTAGAACTGAGATCAAGACTGAGACCGGGACCAGGCCGGGACTGAGGCCAGGACCAGACCGTGATTGATACCAGGACTGAGGTTGGGACCAGGCCGGGACTAGATCGGGACCAGGACCAGGACCAGGAATGAGACAGTTACCACACCGGGATTGAGACCAGGATTGAGGCCAGGATCAGACCAGGCCAGATCGTGATTGAGACTGGGACTGAGACCGGGACCAGACCAGGACTGAAAACTGTTTAGTCCTGGTTTAGTCCTGGTTCAGTCCTGATTCAGATCTGGTTCAGTCCGGCATCACAGTTTAAGTCACGGAAACGGTCATTGTCTGTTTTTTCCATTTTTCATTTAAACAAAAAATCGAGAACCGAAAAAAAAAACGAATCATTATTTGTTTTTTCATTTTGGTTTTGAATGAAGAATGAAGAAAATTGTTGTTTTTTCATTTTTTTATTTTTGGTTTTATATTGAAAAACTAATACACGAATGATACACGGATTGTTTTACTCTCCTCTTTTAATTATTTATGTTTTGATTTGTTTTTATTGTGATTTTAATGTCTTTCTTATTCTATTAAATACTCAAATTTACTTATTTAATTACTCAATAAGCTGATCAATAAGAATATATACTTTCTGCAATTCTTTTAATAAGTATTATTTTATTTAAATTTTTGAAGTTTCTTTTATCCAGCGAAAGGGGCCACAACTCAACAAGGAAAGGACCCAGAAGCAGACAAAATCCAGGAGGTTTAACAATAATTTTTTACAGGAATTGTGCGATTTTTCAGGGATGGGAGGCAGTTCCGGGAGCAGCAGATGGATGGGTGAAAATGGTTGGAGCTGGGGGTGGAGCAGGACCAGGACCAGGACCAGGACCGAGCAGGCTGCTGGCAGAGGAGCTGGAGCAGAGAACAGACGGCAGGTAAGTAAAAAAAAATGCAAAAACACACTTGGCAAAGATTCAAAAAAATTCCTGTTTCAAGTATTTTCCCTTGAAATACCTGTTAAAAGTCTTAGAATCTTGTTACCTCCTCAAAAACAGACCTGGAGTTGTGTTTTGTTTCATTCACACATGTTTGAGTAACTCTTTATTATTAGTTTGTCTACATCTCCAAAGCTCAAAATGCTCTGTTCCACCTTGTGATGTCATCAAGTGGTAGTTTTCAAGTTAACAGCTACTTTCACACTTTCTTTAGAGCTGAAATTATCCAAATGATTTTAAAGAAGGCGTATGGAGTTTAAAAACACAATGGAGCACTTCAGTCCGTGTATAATTCGTTTATTCGTTTTTCAAAATAAAACCAAAAATAAGAAACCAAAAAAACAACAATTTTCTTCATAATTTGTCTCCAAAACTAAAATGAAAAAATGGATAACGATTTGTTTTTTCAGTTTTCAATTTTGTGTTTAAAAATAAAGGCCATTTCCTGATTACATTACACAGGCTGTAACATTTAACATTTCTTTTATAAATCTACCTGTTATCAGATTGTAGAGTAAGATAAATGATCACAAGGATGCCCCGACATGAAAGCACAAGTGAGTTACTGAGATGGCATTAAATGAACGGATGTTTAAATGTCACATGCGGAATTCAGTTTAATGTTTTGATATCAGTATAATTGGACGATAACATGCACAGAAAGGTCTTACTTTGTTGGATAGATTGTAGAATTTGGTCATAAATAATCAGATCATACGTGCAATTTAGCAACGTCAACAGTGAAATTGACAAGCCGCGTCAAAACAGACCTGGAGTTGTGTTTTGTTTCATTCACACATGTTTGAATAACCCCACGTTATTAGTCTGTCTACGTCTTCAAAGCCCAAAATGCTCAGTTCCACCTTGTGATGTCACGGAGCAGTAGTTTTCAAGTTTCAAACAGCTACCTTTTACATTTACTTCAGCAGAGATTTATAATTCAAGGGCTGAAATTATCCAAATGATTCTCGTGATCGTGTATAGAGTTTAAAAACACAATGGAGCACTTCCTGTATTACCACATGATGTCACAAGTAGTGTTTTCAGGCCGACAGAGAACCATGCCAGTTCCCGCTCCTAATCTAAAACCGATTGACGTGTTCACACCAAAAATCAGAGCATTCAGGAACTGTTAAACGTGTTTTTTTCTAAGCGAACCGTGACGACACAGTAGACGTCAGCAGGTTCGTCCAGGTCACACACGGTAAAATAAACAAACAAAGAAAACATGTGTGTGTGGATATGGTGGAGAAATCAAGTGAGAAGAAGATTGTGCAGTGGTCAGTGGAGGAGACCAAATATTTGCTATATCCATGTTCGCATGGTAAGGTTCCATGTTTGGATTCAGTGTCGCTGCCGTCTTCTCCACAGCAGATGTTGTAGCAGAGCTCGGTGCAGATAAATAATTATTTGTATGAGTACAAATGCTCGCTGGTGTCCATGATGTGATCCATGATTGTTATTTTCTTGCTGCGACATCCGCTTTCATCTGACCTTGTTTTTATTTGGTGGCAAATCCACACCCTCTGTCGATGACGCATCATGGGTTCACTTAAATTGTTTGAATGCGGGTCGTCACTTTGGTTCCCCGTGTAACTGGCAGAGTTGGGACCAAGTCGTTGTTTTGCAAGTCTCAAGTAAGTCTCAAGTCTTTGAACTCAAGTCCAAGTCAAGTCCCAAGTCAAATACAAGCAAGTCTAAGGCTGCGTTCAGACTGCAGCCTGAAGTGACCCAAATCCGATTTTTTGGCTTCTATGTGACCTGTATCCGATCTTTTAATGAAAGTCTGAACGGCACAGATCCGAATTTTTCAAATGTGACCCAGGACACTTGGATATGTGCTCCTGAATCCGATACATATCTGATCTTTTGAAATGCGACTTCAGTCTGAACGGCCAAAGCGCATCCATCCGACCTACACGTCATTAACAAGCGACAAACGTCACTATTCTGCGCTGAAGCAGGCGGAAACCGGAACTGTAAAATCGCCAGGTGCTCAATGCTCGCGACCATGTTTGGACAACTTCCGTAAACACAGAGCACGCTCGCTGCGGTTGACGCATGGGGTTGACGTCATCGTGTCTCCAGTGAGCATGCAGGACACTTTCGGGCCGTTTACCGTTCACACTGAAGTCACAGACAAGTCGCATTTAATTGGAAATGTGAACGACCTCGCAAAAACATCGGATTTCACAAAAAAATCGGAATTGAGCATTAAGCCCTGCAGTCTGAACGTAGCCTAAGTCGAGTCTCAAGTTACTGGCCTGTAAGCCCAAGTCCAGTCCAAGTCATGTGCTTTGAACTTCAAGTCATTTCAAGTTTATAAACCAAAGTAGATTTTTCGAATATATATGAATTTTAAACTAACTTGTACTTAAAAAGTCACAGTATATTTATATATGAGTATTTATATAAGAGTTGTAGAAATGAAAATTGACAAGATCTTAGAGTGAATCATTACGGTCAGAAAGAAAGAATTCACATTTAAAAGTGCTAAATAACAGTTATTTTGTCATGTAGTTCTATGTAGTTCTCTCTGTTTTACTGTGTTGTACTGTATATTACTGTAGTACATTTGAGGATACCACATCACAGTACTTCAGTTACAAAGTACAAAGTAACAGAAGTGGAAGGGACATGATCCAGTTTGTTCCTGTAAAATTAAGCACCACAATTATCAACTGAAAAAAGAAAAGTATTTACTGTAAGTCCAAGCCAAGTCCCACGTCACTGATCTTCAAGTCCAAGTTGAGTCCCAAGTTTTTGTCTATTTTATCAAGTCAAGTCTCAAGTCCTAAAAAAAACCTGACTCCTGGCCAGCCTGAAAACTGCTACGGTGGAACACAGTATTTTGTTTGAGAGAAGAGCTCATCTTAAATAAGCAGGATTTGTGTGAAACATGCGTGAATGATAGGGATGTAACAATCACCGAAATATCGTGATATCGTACCATACCAATTTATTTATAAATCACTTTAAATCTTCACAGCTGGCCAAAGTGCTGTACACAAACACAGAACAGATAATGACAATTGCAGTAGATGAAAATACACAGTACAAACACAAGAGAACTGCTAAAAACATAGAAAACAGTGAGGTAATCAATTACAAGAAATATGCATGTCAATTGTTAAAAGTCAGTGAAAAAAGGTGCATTTTTAGGAGGGATTTAAAAACAGGTACAGAATATCGTATCGTCAGAGTTCTTACAATAATATCGTGGACCATCACAATATATCAAATCACAAGTGTCTTTGCTTAAATTAAGAGTTATGGTGCAGCAAAAGCTATAAAACGACAGAGGGAACTACATAGACCATGATCCTTTGCTCCATTTCAGTGCAGACTACGAGAAGAAATAACAGTTCTAAACACTTTTAAGTTTTAGTTCTTTGGATTAAGTCTTGTCAAGGCATTTTAAGAGGAAAAAGTCACATATTCAGTTTTATTTACCTCCACAAAATTTCACAATAAATCGATCAATCAATCGTACCTTGAGATGTATATCGTGAAAATATCGTACCAAGAGATTTGGATATTGTTACATCCCTATTCGTGAGCCTCCCCACCATATCGTGAGTTTTTTCCACAATGTCGCAATAAATATCGTACCGTGATGTTCCTACCGTGATGATATCGTATCGTGAGACTTGGATATCGTTACACCCCTAGTGAATGAAACATGAAACAAAACACAACTCCAGGTACATTTTTGATAAGGAAACAACATTATAACACAGGCCAGAAAATACCATGACATCGCCCTTTTAAAACATAATTTCCAAGTTATTTTAGCCATTTTACACAGGAAACACTTTGCATCCCAACACCTACCTCTCCTCGCACGTTCACTCTCTCGCGCTAATAAGACACGGCAATTAAATGCACAATCCTGACCTTTCTGTTGCCGCGGTGAAGTGGTGGGCGCGTCCCGCAATGTCAAGTTACATCTCGTGAACCTGTAAACACCAGTAAATAAACACGTGCTTGGTAAACGGCGCTTGTATGCAAATGTGAGGTAAACTATTTGTCATTATTGATGTCAGTTTGTGAGGAGTGTCTGTATACGCGGTGGGCGGTGAGACGGTGACATTTCACACGAGAGCAGTTTTCAAAGTGGTTGCTCCGGCTGTGGGCTCCATCTGCCTCCTGCACTTCTCCTGCGAACCGGCGGGGGGCGGACACGTGGGGGGGCGTACCTGTTTGTGGAAGGTAGATTTGGATTTGGTGTATGTAGATTTTAAGGCTCTGTTATGTTTTATTCAGGCTTGGTAAATGACGCCTTCTAAGCTTGTGTTTAAAGAGCCCATATCACGCTATTTTCTCATCTATGTTATAATGTTTCTTCATCAAAAACAGACCTGGAGTTGGGTTTTGTTTCACACGTTTAACACACAAATCAAACGAAAAAAACACTCTTCTGATGTCATGTGATAATACAGAAATGCTCCATTTTCAGCTTTGGAGATGTAGACAGACTAATAATAAAGGGTTAGTCAAACAATGAATGAAACAAAACACAGGTCCAGGTTTGTTTTTGAGGAGGAAACAGCATTACAGCGTGGCTTAAAGCTCACAAGAGTCAATTTCGGACCTTTAAAGAACAAATATTGTGAAAAAATTTGCTTTTTTCAGCTTTAATGATGGAGGGTCCGTCACATAGACCTTATATATGAGTGGACATAGTTAACACACTAGCCACTGTGTGCCAAACAGGAAGGAGGCTCTTCAGGCTCCTTCTGACTCTGACTCTAATTGACTTACATTAGGATCTTGTCACTCCTCTGTATATAAGTGCAGCAGTGAGCCTTGTCATTTTGGTCTTAAAATGTTCGTATTAGACTGCTGTACATCATCCAGATTTTATTTATTTTATTGCTATTTTGTCTGTCAAAAAATCCTTTTCATAACATAGAGCCTGGCTCCAGATTCGCTCCTGTAACCGTGAGCATCGTGATAAAGGTCTGCGTGGGACTGAATTTTCATTCCCGCTCCCGCCCGCATTTGCGACATTTTGTCCTGCTCCCGCTCGCAAATCCTGCAAGATGGGGATGTTCACTTTCTTAAGCTCTATCAAACAGGGAGAAGCAGACAGCAGTTGTCTAAAATGTGTGCAAGATGCACTCTGCAGCCTCGGGTCCTGTGAGTGCAGAGCTCTACATCACGAGCCTCATTTGAGTGGTGCTGAACACTATGGGTGAAATCACACTCGCTTAGTCCACTTCTTTATACAGTCTATGGTCCATCACCAGCTTCTCTCAAGGTTGCCTGGAATATTCCACAGTATGGCATTACACTTACGCTGCAGCTCGGGTCCTGACTCAAACCAGGAAGTACGAGCACATAAGTCTGTGCTCAGGTCTCTGCTCTGGCTCCTGTGGCTCAGAGCGGCTCTGCTTGTGCACAAGTCTTTCTGTGGCCTAACACCAAAGTCCATCCGTGACATGTTAGTGTCATATGAACCATCTGCACTCTGAGGAGCTCAGGGACCGACCTCCTGCTGCTGCCCAGAGTCAGGACGAAACACAAGGAGTCAGAGTTTCAGACTCATGCAGCTAAAACCTGGAACAGTCTGAAAATGAGACAGGACTACACTTTGACTCTGTTTCAATCCAGGCTCAACAGTTCTGTTTAGCTGCACATGACTGAAAGGTTTTCATTTTTCATTCCGCACTTTTCTCTCTCATTTAATGTCTGTCTCTCTCTTTTTAATTTTATGATGATTATTTATGTTTTGATTTGTTTTTTATTGTGATTTTAATGTATTTCCTATTCTGTAAAGGACTTTGAATTACTTTGTATACCAATTGTGCTATAACAAATAAACTTGCCTTGCCTTATTTATCTCTACGGAAACAGTAGAGATAACAGAAGAGGTGACACCACATGGCCAAGTTACATGTCAGATCTATCGAGAGGTGAGCCCAATCACAGCAAGAATGCAAGCCAATAAAAACCCATGTTCCTGAGTAAATGCAAGATGGATACTTTTAAAGCCATACCAGGACATTCCTGACGAGAAGATGGCAGACCCTCCACAAGAAAAGTTACACAGTGCACCTTTAACCATGTTAGAATATTGTTTCCCCATTAAAACTAAGCCTGGAGTTTCGTTTCACATCATTCACACGGATTTCAATTATCGTCTTAAAAGTCTCCAAGTGCCTTTGAGCCTCATCAAATGCTCAGTTTGAAATTGTGATGCCACAGATGAAGCCCTGCGCAGTTTTTAAGTTCATCACCGGGCTTGTTTTAAAATCACGTTCATTACTGCATCAGATTAGAGTATAGGGAGTATAGTATATGGCTGTGAAATTATGTCTTTTTTAAATGATTTCTTATTTTACTTTCTAAATCATGACAAGAGCTGCATTCAAAAGCTAATCTAAAACGTGTCTGTGTCCACTTGAAACCCATAAGACGCTTCAAACAATCTTCATCTCCAATAAGACTGAGTACTATACCTGAATAAGGGAATTTTTAACATATTTGTATCAAAAATTTAGGGGGTAGGAGTACTTCTTGGATGTGTAGAGAAAATTTGGTGCTCTTTAGTACAGAGACCATTCACAAATACCAAGTTGAAAAAGCTGAGGCATTCAAAACGTACAAAATGTCAAGTAAAGTTAAAATATGATGACTGATTTTAACTTTACCTGCTATGTGGTATTAAAGGCTTTTATTTATTTTGTACTGTTTGATTACCTGAGCTTTTTCAACTTTATATTTGTACATCACTCCCTCTTAGCGTGAGTTCCTGAAATAGTGGACTTCCATACGTCTCACAGCACCAGGCCTGGTTTTGTTCACAAGTTTTATTTTCTCCTCAATCAGAATGTACAGAAGTAGTAACAGAGGTGTGACTGAGGCCAGATGGAGATGCTGTAAATAACTCGAGCAAACAGAAACAGTTGTAGAGCAGTTTGCATATAAACAACGCTAATTGATTTTGACAAGAATCGTGTGGACTTTATGGAGCTTATGATGGATAGACTTGTTTTCATTGGCAAAATAATTCTAGCTGTACAGAGGCAAATATAAACCAATTTATATTATGAAACAGAAATGTTAGTAATACTTCATGTCACACTGGGTTTAAAGGTGCATTATGTAACTTTTTGGTAGGGGGTCAGTCACCTGCTTGTTTCTATGGATGTCAATGAAAACAGGCCTTCTGACTGTGAGCTTGGTCGCCTCTAGGGGTGCAGTGGGTGTGGTACACAGGAGTAAGGCGTCCACCCACTTCTACCAACATGAGATATAAAAAAAATAAGAAATACAAAATAGCTACAACTTAAATGTCAAAATGGAGCTACTGGCAATGGTGAAAACAAACTGCATAAGCTCATGATATCTGCACTACTGTCCTACAGCTGGATATATAGTTTATCTTGAATACATTTATGTTTTTTTAGGGGAACCGGCTGGAAAGTTCTCCTGAATTATACCCTTTATGAAACTAAGTTAATTAATCTATATGGGCCCGGTCAAGAAGAAGTAAACAGCAAGGCCAAAAATTCAAGTTTATGCATCTGATATAAAAATGTATTGAACAGATACATATGTACTCTAGTTTATGAAACTGTTTACCTTTTTTCTGTACCATTTTTGGTTCTAAAGTTACATATGTTTTAAACAGACCATGTATGAAACATGGAACAAAAAATATTTCCCAAATTTCAAAGACCTGAAAATCATGTAAATAAATTGATGGATTTCATCATATCTTGTGTTATTCGATCTGTTGAGTACATTTTTCAAAAAAAAATATTTAAAATGATAAAAATTTGCTTGGAAGGACTGACATATTTTATAGAAATAGTTTCCTTTCATTTTGAAGTAATATTAAAGTATTCGGAAGAAAAAAGCTGACAAATTATACAAAATCATGCACCTTCTACTTGCTTGAACAATTTTCCCTCCGTTACTTTTCCCTCCGTTACCATGACCTTTCTTAATAAAAAATCTCATTACTCAAAAAGTAAGAGGTTTTTCAACCTAATCTTGTACCATATGGTAGAAAACTATATGAAGCAAATATTCATGTACCTTCATCAACAGTTCAAAGATCAAATAACACAAGATGCTTGCTCTGAACTTTGTGTATTACATTCTCTATATTGGCCATTCTTGGCAAAATATCCAGTTTGGAAAAGAGTGGAGACGTCACTGATGATGTCATGAATCGCGTAACCCCATTTAAAAAATCCCCACTACACCACTGGTCGCCTCTCCACAGATCTGACCTGTAACTTTGTCTGGTTTGGTCTCCATGAAGTTGGAAAGGTTTAATACCAAACTGGGAAACATTTCAGACAAAGCAATAACATCAGTAGTGGTTTGGTCCACTGACAGTTTGGTCTGGTAGATTGGTTGGTTTGACAAGGTTCATCCTACGAAGGTGTTCCTCAAGGTTCTGTGCTCGGTCCACTTCTGTTTATTATTTACATGCTCCACCTCGGACAAATCATACGTAAACACGGACTCAACTTCCACCTGTACGCCAACAATACACACCTCTACATCTTCACCAAGACTCCCGCCCATCTCCCCCCTCAGTCTCTCTCCAACTGCCTTACCGACCTTTGGACGTGGTTATCATCAAACTTCCTCAAATTCAACAGCAACAAAACAGAGCTCAAGGTTGTGGGCATCAGACGGTTACAGCGGATGTCCTAGTGTATTCTAAAACTGAAGTCTGGTCTGAAGCTCTTTTAGGCTATGTTCAGACTGCAGGGCTTAAAGCTTAATTCGGATTTTTTTGTGAAATCCGATGTTTTTGCGAGGTCGTTCACATTTCCAATTAAATGCGACTTGTATGTGATCCCCTGTGTGAACGTGAAACGGCCCAAAAGTGTCCCACATGCTCACTGGAGGACACGACAACGTCAACCGTTCCTCTCGTACAGGAGCCAGAACATGAACAACTTACTTGTTTTAAGGAGGAGATTGACAAGGAGAAGGACGAGGTTTTTGGCCGTGGCGTTTTGTGGGGCAGCAGCAGCAATGTCCCTTGAAATCGTGAATCGTGTGGATGTGGAGACGTAGCCAAGAGTGGTGAGTGGTGATGTGCTTCCCTTCAGTGACACGGAGTTCATTAACAATTTTCGCCTACTTCAGCACAGAATAGTGACGTTTGTGGCTTGTTGATAACATGTGTAGGTCGGATGAATGCGCTTTGGCCGTTCAGACTGAAGTTGCATGTCAAAAGATCAGATATGTATCGGTTTTAGGAGCACATATCCAAGTGTCCAAGTGTCACATTTGAAAAAATCGGATCTGTGTCGTTCAGACTGTCATTAAAAGATCAGATACAGGTCACGTAGAGGCCAAAAAAATCGGATTTGGGTCACTTCAGGCTGCAGTCTGTATGAAGCCTTAGTGCTCTAGAACGAATCGTTTTAAAAGGAGCTTCATTCCAGCTGCTATCGTACTTATGAATAAATTGTAGTCTACTTATCTATCGATTTTAGTACTGTGTCTTGGAAAATCGTGTTATTTTATTTATTATGATATTTATTGTGATTTTTAGCCAAGCCAGTCTGTTTTTGAAGAGGAAATAACATTATAACACGGTTTAAAGCTCAAAAGAGACATTTTGCGTAATACAGGACATTTAAAACAACATATAATATTCCCTACGAACTACCTGCTGCTAACTGCCGACGGACAAAACTGGCGCCGTTGTTTTTGTTAATAACATTTGGCGCTTATCTTCATCCTCGGGGGAACCAGGAAGTGAATGTGCAAAGAGTGTGAGAAGAACTGAGTGAGCATTCAAGGCACGAGGTGTGATGGAGAGGGATAAAAACAGCTCCTGCGTGTGCGGACGGGTGTACGTGACGGTGTGGGCCCACGTGCACCGGCAGCCAGGAGCGTGCACGAGCCAGAAGAGCGCACGGCCACAGGGGCGTGCACGTGGGAGGTAAAAACAGAAGTGCTGTGGGAGTAGCGGCCTCGTAGACTTTGCACAGATGTTAAAACTGTAAGGATTAGATGGTGTTTATGTAATACAGAGCTAAGAAAAGAGCCTGCAGGGAGAGAAGAGGACAGAAAATTAGGTATAGCAACTTTTGAAATACAATCTGTGTATCGTTTGTTTCTCAAAATAAAACCAAAAATAAGAAAACGAAAAAATATATACATATATTTTCTTCATTATTTGTCTCCAAAATCAAAATGAAAAAACAGATAACGGCCGTTTCCCGTTTCCGTAACTTAAACTGTGATGCCAGACTGAACCAGGACTGAACCAGGACTAAAACAGGACTAAACTAGGACTGAACCAATCTCAGTCCTGGTCTCAGTCCCAGTTTCAGACCCAGCCTCATTCCCGGTCTGGTCCAGGTCCAGTTCCCATCTCAGTCTTGGTCTCAGTCCCAATCTGGGTCGACTCTTAGTCCTAGTCTCAGTCCTGATCTTGGCCCGGTCTGGTCCTGGTCTCAGTACCGGTCTGGTCCCAGTCTCAGTCCTGATCTCAGTCCCGGTCTGGTTCCGGTCTCAGTCTCGGTCTCAGTCCCGGTCTCAGTCCCAGTCTCAGTCCTGGTCTCAGTCCTCGTCTGGGCCCAGTCTCAGTCCTGGTCTCTCAGTTCTGATCTTGTTCCGGTCTGAGTCCTGGTCTCAGTCTTGGTCTCGTCCCGGTCTCAGTCACAGTCTGGTCCCGGTCTCAGTCCTGATCACTCGACAGTCTGTGCGGGCGCCTCTCCGGGCCTGTACTGACACCCAGTTCAGTCCTGGTTTAGACCTGTTTTAGTCCTGTTTTAGTCCTGGTTCAGTCCTGGTTCAGTCCTGGTTCAGTCCTGGTTCAGTCTGTATGCAGCGCAAAACTCTGGCATCACAGTTTAACTTACATGACGTGAGCAGATCTGACCAGAGTTTTGCGTCTTGGGCAGTGTAGACGGAAACCCTACGGCGGAGTTTATTCAACTTTTCCACTCTGGAGGTGGTTTCAGATTTTTGCGTTTTTAAGCCCCAAAAACACCGTCACCAACTAAGTAACTGTAATCCAATTACCACTCATGGAAACAGTAACTGAATACAGTTACTCATAATTTGTACTCTGATTACTTAACTCTGGTACATGTAATCTGTTACTCCCCAACACTGATTGTTGTCTTCATTTTATGATCTGAGTGCAGCACTTTAGAAACCGCTTTGTTTGTAAAATGAGTTATGGAAATAAAGTGGATTTGGATTTCAAGTCTGCATTGGGTTTCTTAAATTTATGGCCATACTGTGGAACATTCTAGCCACATCTCCATGGAGAAAAGCAGGTGATGAGGATTACGTTTACTTTGTTACGTTTGAGAAAAGAAGAGAGAAATATTTTTAACAGGTGATCTTCATAGACAGATTTTATGAGTCAGAGTGAGTCACAAAGGGAGCGATGGGTTTGAGGCAGAACATGTCTGTCCGGGAGCTTGTCTTTAGTAATTGGAACAGTCTTTTCTTAATACGAAGACCAGGTTTTTACTGCTACCTAAAATAAAATGTGAAAAACTCACGCTGGCTTCAGAAGTGATTCATAATCTATAATAACTTTAGTCATTTTCAAACTTTGGTCACGCACATTACTTCTTGATTTTAAATTGAAACAGTATTTTAAGACATGGGGAGCAGGTGGAAGTTTTTAATATATTATCCCAAGAATTTTTCATAAAATTCTATTCTGTCCTCCATTTTGTAACCATAGTTTTGAAAACCACATTTAACCGCTACATATCTGTGATTTGAAAAGAGAGATTTGCAGTTCGCTGATCTTTTAAAGGGCCTGTATTACTGTATTTTCTGATTTATGTTATAATGTACTTTTCTCCATCACAAACAGACCTGGAGTTGTGTTTTGTTTCATTCACACAAGTTTAAAGGGCCCATCTCATGCAAAATAACTCTTTTCACATTGTATCTTCTGCACATAAACAAGCACAATTTGGGTTTTGGAACATCCATTACACAATAGTTATGAAATTTGGAGGCAGTCACAGACCAGGAACTATGAAAGGACGACTATTGCTCATCCCCCCACCCGTCCTGAAAAAAAACACAGGCTCCGCCCTCCAAACATGACGTAGGCTCTGAGTGAGCCGCCCTTCGTCCACCCATCTCAGGGAGGGAGGGGGAGACAGACGTGCACCCTGTGTACAGCGCTGCAGTCACGCCCCGTTTAGCGTCTGATAGAGGTAGGAATAAACTTTTATTCATCATGGTGATACAGCGCGTTCAACCTTATGGTTTGGACCCGGAATCGGACGAGGACTTTGAGGTGCACGAAGCACAAGCACCGTGTCGACATCAGCTGAACATTACTGATTGGTAAAGTATTAATAAACACTAGTAGATAAACTTATTATATTGTGTTCACTGCAGTGTAGAACAATTAGCTCATGCTGTCACTTTTGTTTAGGTGTTCATCTTTATGACAGTTTAAGACATTATTAATTGATTATATATTCAAATATTCTACTTATGAAGTTGTTTAAACGAGTAAACATTTTTCTTTAACGTACAGAAGGTATAATTGGGCAAACTTGAATCCTATAATAATGTTCGATCAAATGAGAAGGTCAAAATGTGTACAGGCGACTACTAAACATCAGTGGTCATAATGACTGGGGTGTAAGGTGTAATCACCATTTTGTTATCATGCAGAAGCAGTGAAGACAACTCACTAGAATAAGAAGTAGGCTCTGTTGTTAGCATCGATGGAATATCGTAGGACTACGTAATGTTTGTCAAACTAAAACAGTTTGAAGCGCTCTCTTCCTACGTCAAACGCAAGATAGCTGTAGCTGGGTACGTCATGACTGTAGCAGGCTCATGTTCGTTGTCACGTGGGAGGGTGGAAGAAATACGCTAGAATATAATCTGCGTCATCACTATGAAACTGCCACAAAGAGTATACCATCTTGCGAGGGCAAATGAGAGAAGATAGGATTTGGTGGATGAAAGGATGAACAGCATGTATTCGTTTGTCTCCCGACCCGATAATGTGGCCCCCAGAGAAAAAAGTTTGGTGATCCCTGACATATACCATATAATATGACTTAAAACTCACAAGAATCATTTTTTGCAGTATAGGACCTTTAACATTTGTGACATTTCCTTAGTTACTGTTTTGTTTGACAACACAGTCAGTAAAATCAGAAAACAAGAGTTATTCACACAAACTCTTTGTAATATTTCTAGTGGGGGTTCCCTCACCTGCCTGTCTCCATGGCGATGTCGGTGTAAGAGCTAAATCTGCGTGAGTCTGGTCTGTGGTTATTAAAAACAAAGAAAAGCCCTTGGATTACCAGGTGGCAGGTCCAACATTTGCTTGTCTCCATGGAGATTGTTTCTGCTTTGTCTGGAATCTGGTCTCTGGTCCACAGTGCAGCATCAAAGACAACAGTTCAATACACTCTGTTCACACTTACATCACAAACCAGGACGACATCTGGGAATATGCAATGACAACTTCAGGTGTACTTTAACTTCTTGTGTTCTTTTTAAAGACAATACCATAGAGTTTATTTATAATTTTGCACATCAGTTATATTTAACGCCCAAAAATGTGTATGTATGAAGAGGATTACAGATCCCTTATGTAAATTATGCTCTTTAAATCGCATTGGGACATTTACACATATGTTTTAGGAATGTCCACCCGTGCAGGATTTCTGGAGGCAGGTTTCATGTAAACATTCTATATTTGATGTACTAGTACCCTGTTCACCGGACATGCTGATATTAAATAATCTCTAAGTGGCCAAGCGAAGGATTTTGTTGTCAGGCAGCAAAGAAAATGGTGGCCACACACTGGAACCACCACATTGTTTGTCTATTCATGCTTGGTCACTAATGTTTTTGGATATAGCCTAGCTAGAACTCTCTATATCCAAGGTGCACAGGGCCAAGAGTGACACAATTACCCTATGGCATGTTTTTATTAAGCGTCTCCAACATCTTTGTAGCAGACCTTTGCTTGGGTGAGGCTTTGGACCGCGGTGGGAGGTTGTTCTTTTTGTTTTTCTTTTTGTATTTTAAAAAAACAAATAACTTGGATTGCAGTAATTGTGACTGTATGTATGCAAGCTGTACTCGTGATTATTTCAAGAATTTCAGAACTCATGAATGTACAGTCAATGTGATTAAGCAGCAGTTCAATAAAAAAAAAAAAAAAAAGTTGATCACAAAAAAAAAAAAAAGTGTATTTTACCTTGTTGACATATTTCGGCTGCTGCATCTTCAGAACTCTTAGGAATGTATGGCTCTTCACTGATTGGCTGGTGCCCGAACTCGCACTTCCCGGGTTTTTGCAAACTGTCTAGCATATTCTGATTCCTGACTAGTCACTGGAGAGAAATGAAATTGAGCGGATGCACTAGGTGGCGCCAGCCTGGCTAGCCGATTTATGAAGTTGGTGGAAAATACGCGAGACATTTCCACAGATATTTTGCCGTAGAAAAGCATTAACTGGAAGTGATGTTTACTTTACATCGCGGCACTTCCGGCCGTTGTGAAAAAGGTCTAGGTGTTTCGGGGGTTTGTATTTGTGTTTTTGCCACATGTAAATTTGTCTCGCACTTGTACAAATATTTTGTTTGTAAATTTGTTTGCTCATTTGCAAATGTGTTTTATTTGTTTTCAAGATATAAATGTTTATTTTAAATGTGATTATGTTTTCAAACTTGTTAATGTGTGTTATGAAAAGTAAAAGTGTTTTGCACTTGCCGGCCACCGTATATTTTAAATAATATTTTATTTAAATATATGGCCCCAGAAGTACTTTAATTAATGTTTGCATTTACAGTATCATGTTTTAAATGCTAGTTGCTATACTGTATTTTTTGTTTTTAAAGAGCCCATATCACCCATATTCAATTGCCAATCTCTACTGAGCTAAAGGTAAACGGGACTGTTAACTTAAAAACTACCACTTCATGACACAACAATTTGGAACAGAGCATTTTGAGCTTTGGAGACGTAGACAGACTAATAATGAAGGATTACTCAAACATTTATAAATGAAACAAAACACAACTCCATGTATGTTTTTGATGAGGTAACTATATTCTAACATGACTTAAAGCTCACACAAGTTAATTTTGCGTAATATAACACCTTTAAAAACAAAAAGAAACCGCTCTCAACTCCAGCTAATCCATTTCAGCAGGTAGCAGATTGGCCCACTTCTCTCCTACTTGGATGGATCCACACTGGAGCTGATGTCTCTCCAATAATTAGTCATCCTTCTCTTTTTCAAACAGACAGGCTTTGGTGTTCCAGTCTTCTGAACAGTCCTGGTCAAACACTGTCTGTTTACTCTCCACCAGGCGCTGCTAATTAACGAGCAAACCCAGGAAATGTGCACAAGTTTTCAAAGTCGTGCGAGGTGAGCGTTTCCCATTGGTCCGTTCCCTTAGTTATTGGGGAAGTGGCTTTGTTTAGTGAAAGCTTTTATGTACAAATATAGTCGGGCTGTTTTGTGACAAGTTTCCAAAGTCTTAACAACAACAAGATTCAGAGCAGAGAGTTGTTTTTGGAAGTAGAATATGAAATCCGTGCAGGCGAGGCTGTAGCTGTCCAATTTATTTAATTTGGTAAAGTATTTTGGTAGGGAAAACTCATCTGATAATACTAGTCTGGTTCAAGGTTTGTAAGATACATAGATGCCAGAAAAGTTACTTCATCACCTACATATACTGGCATTATAAGACTTTTAAAAAAAAAATATATATATATAAAGAAAAAAAAACTATAACTATCAATAAATCCTCTGGTGTCCCTCAAGGTTCTGTCTTTACACCACTCTTCTTTTGTACTTATCATCGATCCTCGTTTCATTCGTTCATTTGTTTTTCAATTTAAAACCAAAAATAAGAAAATGAAAAAACAACTTTTTTCTTCATTATTTGTCTCCAAAACCAAAATGAAAAAAACAGATAATGATTTGTTTTTTCAGGTTTCAATTTTGTGTTAAAAAGAATAATGGAAAAAACAGATAACGACCATTTCCAATTTCCATGACTTAAACTGCGATACAGGACTGAACCAGGAGTAAACCAGGACTAAACCATTTTCAGTCCTGGTCTGGTCCCGGTCTCAGTCCCAGTCTCAATCACGGTCTGGTCCTGGCCTGGTCCTGGTCTCAGTCCTGGTCTTGTCCCGGTCTAAGTCCTAATACACAGAGATGCTTTCGGCCCTAGAATTGACAGTCTCCACTGAGTTAAAGGTTAAAGGTACTGTAGCTGTTAACTTGGAAAATACCACTAGATGACATCACAAGGTGGAACTGTGACTTGGCCTACTTAACAAAGGTAGCTATAGTTTTATGAAACAGCTCCCCGGAGTTTGTTTTGTCTATTTCTGATGTATTTTTAAATAATCCTACATCTCCCTATTCAAAGCTCAGGATATTGTGTGTCTCCCTGTGATGTTTTTACCATACTTAGGCCCCATCTACACTAGTACATATTCGAGTCGTTTTTGTTGTGGATGCAGTGTTCATCCACAGTAATCCAATGGAAAACGGCTCCAGAGACTGAACGATCTGGCGCCGCCAGCTCCCACAGTACAGATCTAAGTCCGGCACTGTGTGGACGCGTGAAAACGCTGATACACTGATGTAGGTCGATGCACCGTTAAGTAATTCACCGCCAAAACGCTAAGAATCTAGAACAGGGGTGGGCAAACTACGGTCCGGGGGCCATATGCGGCCCTTTAAACCTTTTAATCTGGCCCGCCGAACTGGAATAAATTACAATAATAAACCTTGTTGATGTTTTATTTTTCATGCATTTCCAGCATTTCCCAGTAGATGGCGCACTATATAAATATACATTGAGGTGCAGGGTATTATGTTGGCCGCAATGCTTTATGGGAAAGTGTTCTTACAGGAGTTATTCGGACCATGAGTGAAGTAGTGGTGTTCAAGATATAAGTTTGCACTGCTTCCAATTTGAGTTGGTGTAAATCAAAAACAAGACTTTATAGATGTTGTGTTATAGGATTTAACCCACAGAATGTTTTAAAAGTCCTGAGGATTTGCATGTGATGTCATAGCATGGGTTCTGTTTCTTAGTAAAATTTAATTCCTCATAATTCACCTTCGCCTGTGGTGTGCAGTGGAGCGAATCTGTTGATTTTTGTGTGTTCCTGATCTTTCACGGCAATGTCGTAGTGTGCTTCCTACATAAGCGTAAATACGAATATAATGCAACTGAGCTCTTAACACGTCATGTCCTGTGTTCTGTCCGGCCCTTCAGGCAAATTTTAGGACCCTATGTGGCCCGCGAGTCAAATCCATTCATATATACGGTGTATGTGTACGACCTGCAGACATATAATCTCTGAAACATTTAACATGAACCATGTCCAACACTTGAAAACGTTGAGATGCTGACATAGCAGCTCTAGTTGCCGTTCTTGTTGGACCGCGTCACTGTGACTTGCGCCTTCCTGATTCGCTGGGTTTGTGACATTGGTCATGTGACTCTATTGCGGAAAACAGTTTAAACAAACCATAGACAAACGGGAAACAGTGTAGCTAGAACTATTTGCTAGTAGAAAAGACTGTTTTCATGCTTGCCATCTTCCTCAGCTCGAAATCGGCTGCTGTAACTTCAGACACGGTGCTCCACTTCCTTGTTTTTACCGCCCATGTGACATCGTGACCACGTAATGCCAGTCGAGTCATGTGACTAGCATTTCAGGCGGTTTACTGTGTTACTGTGTGGATCATGTTAGGACACAAATCATTTCCGATACAGTGATACAGTGATTAGTTTCAGTGTAAATGTAACCTTATTGCATTATATTATAACCTTATATTCCATTACAACTTACAGCAAATCAGTGCTGAATTTCTCAGCATTAAATTGTAAAGTACCCAAGGTAAAGTGTCCAAAAGTTGTAGTAATCTCCTAAATAATGTATTACTTTGACTGACTGACTCAGTCTTTGTTTCCTAAAGACTGGGTGGCTCATGTGGGTCAAATGTCAGTCTGCAATATAGAGTTGTGACACTGATCTGCTGCTGCTCTCTCCTCCTGCACTCCTCCAACACCCATCATGCATATTTGTAATGTTACCTAAATATATGTCTCATTTTAAGGTGTTCCAGACTTCCAGAGTTTTATTATGGCAAGTAATTTCTTAGTTATATTCTGTGTTTTCTGTTCCCTTTTACACTGCATGGCCGTTATGAGTCAGTATTGATCGTGAAAATCATTACACATGCATTACCAAAGATCTCATACAGTTTCATATATTCTTGTTGCTCCAGTGTAATCCTGATAATCACTCACTCAGTACACAGAGCAGACCCAGCACATGGAAATCAATCTCCTGTACTTGCCTTCTCCTATAGTGGATGTGAGGCAGGCTGTGTTTCATCAAACCACTGAATTTACTCCAATCCATGTACAATGTTTGAATGTTATATGCAACGTTTTCAGCTTATATTATTTCTGACTTTGTTATAAAGAACAGAATTTAGAAGCAAAAGCAGCACCCAACACAGGTAAAAGTTTAGAGGTTTATTTTACAGATAGCTTCCCTCATTAACAATTATTTTTTTGCTCTTTGTTATTATAATATATTGTGATGTGTGAGCTACTGTGTCCAGATAATTCCCTTGTGGATCAATAAATTTCGTCCATTGCAAATATAAAAACTTGAAAAAAACTTTTACTCTTACAGTGCACAGACTTGCCCCTCAACAGATCTGATATGTCACTTGGCCTGGTTGCATCACCTGGTTCTTTCTGTGGAGTTAGATATGTTTAATGCCATATGGTGGAACATTCCAGACAAATAAACGTTACATATTGCATCTTTGGACCATTTTAAAGAACATTCAAAGTCCATCCATCCATTTTCTTCCGCCGTTCGTCCACTGATCTGAAGGTTGGAGGTAAGAATCCCGCTTTCGGCATAAACATCGTGGGTTGAGCGGTCAGATCCGGAGTGTCTCACAGGTTGGCTGGTGTGATTCCAGCTCCCACAGATGAATGCTGTCGTCGTGTCCTTGGGCAAGACACTTAACCCACCTTGCCCCCAGTGTCTGTGTGCACTGGTGTGTGAATGGGTGAGTGGTTCCTTGTTGTAAAAGCTCTTTGAGTGCCTTGAAGGTGGAAAAGCGCTGTAGAAAATTTACCATTGCGCGGGCAGCAGTCTAAGCAGGGACTCCCAAACTTCCTTCACCCCGGACACTTCCTCCAGCTCCTCCAGAGGGATCCCAAGGCGTTCCCAGGCCAGCCGAGAGATATAATCCCTCCAGTGTGTCCTGAATCCAGGGCCTCCTTCCAGTGGGACATGCCCGGAACAGCTCCTGAGGGAGGTGCTCAAGAGGCATCAGGAACAGCTGCTCGAGCCTCAGCTGCTCCTCTTGACTCTATTCCAACATCCTCCTCTTATCTCTAAGGGAACGCCCAGCCACTCTGGAGGAAACTCATTTTCAGCCGCTTGTATCTGCCATCTTGTCATTACACAGAGCTCATGAACATAGTTGAGGGCAGGAACGTAGACTGACGGTAAATCGAGAGCTTTGCCTTTCGACTCAGCGGTCCGACAGAGCGACCGCATCACTGCAGACGCTGCGCCGACATTCAGTCATCTTGCTATATTTATTTCAGTTTCAGTTTCCTGATAGAGGTGACATATTGAGGACTTGTCACAGTTCTAAAGCGATACTTTAATTGTTTAATTGCCAGTCGCTATGGCAACTCTCCTTATTTTTTATAATTTCTAACAGCTATGGAGGAGCATTAAGGTTAGTAGCCCTACACCACAGCTAGAAGGTTCCAATTTGGATTTTTCTAATGTTTTTTATGTTTTGGCTTTCTGTTTGCACGTTCTCCTTGAGTCTAGTACATATACAGTGGAATATTCCAGACAGTGCATCTTTACGTACCATACACAGGGAGAACATGCAAACAGAAAGCCAAAACATTAGACGAATCAAACTGGAACCTTTTTGCTGTGGTGTAGGGCTACAAACCATAATGCTCCTCCGTAGTTGTTAGAAACTGACACTTAAATCATAGGATTATCGCTTTAGAACTGTGACAAGTCCTCAGTATGTCACCTCTAACAGGAAACTGAAACTCATAAATATAGCAAGATGACTTTGAAAGTATTTAAAATGGTCCAAAATGGCCCACTTACTTTTGTAGCTCAAGTCAAGCAAATGAAACCAGGCCTTGGCGTGTGCAGAGC
Source organism: Boleophthalmus pectinirostris (assembly GCF_026225935.1). Taxonomy (NCBI): domain Eukaryota; kingdom Metazoa; phylum Chordata; class Actinopteri; order Gobiiformes; family Gobiidae; genus Boleophthalmus; species Boleophthalmus pectinirostris. Next base: position 30,358,434 of record NW_026571175.1, read on the forward strand.
CGGCCTGTCTCTTTGATCACAGCTCACACAAGATGGCATCTGCAGCTCTGACGGGCACACAGCCGCCTCACCACATGCCCTTCTGTTCACATGAGAGTCCACAGACCTGCCCACTGCCCACAGCCCACTGCCCACTGGCCAGGCGGTGCTCATTTCACTGTCATGGGCCCTGCAAGAGAGTTTTAAAGGTCCTATATTTCACAAAACTGACTCTTGTGAGCTTTAAGCCATGTTATAATAGTGTTACCTCCTCAAAAACAGACCTGGAGTTGTGTTTTCTTTTATTCACACATGTTTGAGTAATTCTTTATTAGTGTGTCTGAATCTCCGAAGCTCTAAATGCTCTTTCAGCAATTTGAGGGCTGAAATTACCTAAATGATTCTAATGAAGATGTATGGAGTTTAAAAACACAGTGGAGCAAGTGATATAAAGTGAAATATAAATACAAATATAACCATATAATTCTGGTCCAAATATGTAATGCAGTAAAGGTCCATTGTGTAACATCATACTATGTTCACTTTTGAAATATACTATGTTGACTTTTTATTGATGATAAACTAGCCTTTAATATTTTCAAAACCTGGTGATTTTTGGAAATAAACTAGTGCAGAGCCCACAGAAGCTCTGGACTTCATAGCCACTTGGTTACGTGACAGAGTGGCTAAAAGTTCTTGTACCTGTACCTTTTTTTTGTTTGTTTGTTTGTTTTCATGGTAAATAGTGCACAGCCCGTAGAAGGATTCCAAGTGGTGTCATGTGACACATACTTGTTTGATAAAAAATTAAATGATGAAAAAATGTATGATTTTTTGTGGAAATCCCAAATGAAATGACAAATTACAAAAACACATTTTTTAATTTTATTTTATTTTATTCTAGAATGTGATGATGTCATAGCTCCAGGCGATGTTCAAGGGCCAGCTCTAGGGCCCATCCACCCTAATACGTGTTTGAGTTGCTTTTCACTGTGGATGCAGTGTTCGTCCACACTAATCTGATGGAAAATACGGAACGATCTGGTGCCGCCAGCTTCCACGAATTAATCTAAGTACAGATCTGATCCGGCACTATGTGGACGCCTGAAAACGCTGCTACGCTGATGTAGGTCTATGCACTGTGAAGTAATTCACTGCCAAAATGCTAAGAAGCTAGAATATATTCATATATATGGTATAAGCGTACGACCTGCAGACGTATAATCTCTGAAAAGTTTAACATGAACCATCTCCAACGTGATAGAAACAGAACAGACTCACCATCAGCAGAACACCCCTCTGTCACAGAAAGAACACTCATATTCCACTGAGTTGTGTCCTTTAGTCCTACAGAAGCTGAACTACATCAGTGCACAATAGCGAGCTGTTTTTTGAGCGCTCAGTTTATGCAAATTAGCCATGTGGTTTTAAGTTTAGTTTCTGTAAAATGTAAACAAATATGCTCAAAGCTGTGTGGATAGGGAAGGCTTGCAGACACAGAAACGACGTGTGTGGACACAAATCGTTTCCGATACGGTGATTCATTTCAATGTAAACGTAGCCCTAGATGGATGGGGTCTACATGTATGCTTATGGCAGAATGTTCAGCAGTTACATTGGTGACACTATGAAACATTAGCAAATGCAGCCTGAGATTTTAGATTGTCTGAAAATTCAAGAAAAACAATAAATGGATTTAAACGGCACATTTTCAGGAGCCTGTGATCAGTATGAGCGTTCAAAAGGGCTGAGCTTTTGACTTCCTTTTTATCCTCTCTGAAGACAGATTTAGTGCTCCTCCACCAGAAAAGTTGCACCGTGCACCTTTAAGGATAATTTGCTGCGTTTCTGACACAGCGCTTGGAGCTGTGAGAAGCACATGTTAATTTGGCCTTTAGAAGCAGCTTATGCTAATGGCTGTACAGCGGGGATGCTAACGTGTGATGCACCAGTCTGGCAGAGAGGATTCAATCAGGAGGTGTGATGTCAGATGGCCCACAGAGAGACTCCACTGCCAAACCGCACAGAGCTAAAATTACATCAACTGAATCATGAACGTGTGCGAGGAGTCCAAGCTGGCTCCTGGAATTCTCTTTATTTTACAACCAGTCCATCTGATATACCATTTGTTTTTGTTATTTTATTTATTGTGCATTAAAGAGCCCATGTTAAGCCCATGCCCGTGTCTGATCTCTGTTTTTAAACTCCGTACATCTTCACTAGACTCATTTGGGAGATGTTAACTCGAAAACTACAGCGTCATGACATCACAAGGTGGAAAAGAGCATTTTGAGCTTTGGAAACGTAAATAGACTAATAATAAGGGCTTACTCAAACATGAATGACACAAAACAAAACTCCAGGAATGTTTTTGATGAGGTATTATAAAATGGCTTAAAGCTCACACTCTACAAATTTCTCTGATCTGGCCAAGATTTTAAAACTTATATCAGGTTATTCATCTTGTTTGCAGATTTATTATCGACTTACTTGTTCTGAATTGGTTGTATAATCTTAAAAACTGTCACATATATTCCTTCCATGACTCAACTCGTCAGAAAATCTTAAATTTAGGCAATAAATGTTTAAAAGAAGCTACAATTCATTTACCAAAGTTTTCTCCAGCAACACTTCACTTGTTTTTAGATTCAGTGATACAGATTTGCTTGAAACTCAAGTTTATCTGAAACTTAGCATCTATAAACTTATTTCCAGGACATGATCACTTATCAGAGACTGCTTAAATGTAGCAGGGTCTTAAAAGTCTTAAAAAGGTCTTAAATTTCATGTTCCTAAATTAAGGCCTTAAAAAAGTCTTAAATTATATTGTCAAAGTCTTATTTTTTTTCACATAGGTCTTACATTTCATTAGCCTATTTTTATGTAAACTCATCTGGGCTGTAGTGTGATGTTAAATGGAGGGAGAGAAAAAAAAAAAAACAACAATGTGAAATCACATAACACAAACAATACTTTGGTTTTTGGCACCTGTGGAGTTGAGGAAGACGTTGGATGGATCATGGGGAAGTTTAGGTTTAATCCACACTGGCTCTTAAATTCTAGATTTAATACAGTAATTTCCAGACTATTGAGGGCACCTGAGTATAATCTGCAGGTGTCCACGTCTTCAAGAACGTTTTCAAGTTCTGGCCGTCTGCTTTTATCGCCTTTGAAAGCTTTTGTTGTCTTTTTGCTTTGAGTCAGTTCGTCACGCTGCCATCGCCAAAATCTCACCATCGACTCATTGATGCCGAGCTCACGTGCAGCAGCTCTGTTTACTTCTTCCACAGACACATCAGTCACTGTTAACTTAAAAGCTGCATCATCTGCATTTCTTCGTGTGTTTTCCATGAGGAGGGTGTGTGCATGAAGCGCAAAATAACTGTTCAAAACACAATCAAACTAGAATCTTCCTCGGCGCATCACCCCCGTCTCTCCCTGTGCCCCGCATGTCTCTTACAGAAAGAGTCTCTGTCCTGTCTGTATCATGTCAGTGTCTTGGAGGATTTCAGCAGATTTCAGACTCTCCCGTGGGCTAGGTTATTTGTATCGATCAGGTGTGAGTGGATGTCCGCTTACTGAAGTTTGAGATGTTTCTTCTCGTCAATTACACACACGGGTAAGATGTATCCCACTCACTAATGTTCATTTAGCAGCATAACTTATTTTATCACATGGCAATAAATTATTTGAGTGCGCTGACAATATCACGAGCTAGTGCAGCAACTTCATGTGAACCCTAGATCCACGTGTAAATCGCGCAGACAGCGACATTTTCTGCCCTCAGACTGCTCGCATCTACTGTGTTGCCAATCCATAGACCGTATAAATGAATGGACAATGTGCCAAACAAAGAATCCGTCCATATATTCGCCGCATCATTTTATCAGTCGCAGGGTTTAAAGTGTGACTTATAGTCTGGAAATTACGGTAGCTGGATGGTCATTATTAGAATTGGATCTGGTGTTTTTTGCCCGCATAACGGGTCCGATGTTGGTCTTCATTTTAATTTCTGTGCACTTAAAATGGTCTTTAAAAAGTCTTACATTTGTGGTAGTCAAACCTGGGGATAGCCTGTCTAGTCCAGAGGTAGTTTATTTTAAGATAAATTGTCAAGTAAAATTGTTTTGCCGCATGGACAGGCAATTTCACCACTTTTAAGTCATTTTCTGATAGATTTAAGTGTTTTATATCTTAGATTTTGGCCAAGCTTTTTTGCAGTTCAAGAGTCAATTCTGTGTAGTATAAAACCTTTAAAAGATTCTCTCAGACTCTCTTTTACAGTTTGCTGCTGTTAATGCATTTCTCAGTTACACGAGTTGTTTCTGTATAGTGCAGCTGTAGCTCACACAGATCACACAGAGCCAACAGTCTGTCCAAACACATTTCTTGTGTCTTGCCTAAGGACACAATAACAGTGTGCAGAGCTTCCTATCATGTTATAACGCGGTTCCCTCATCAGAAACATGCCTGAAGAGGTTTTCGATGTCATCCATGCATGTTTGAGTCATCTTCCAATCTCTCCCTCTTTTTTGAACTGCTCCACTCCTCAAGTCCAGCTCACAACTGTTGGCTTTGCAGTTTATTATTTATCAACATAAAATCTCTTTTGGTTTAACATTACACAACTGAAAATCCTTATTCGAAGATTCAAATTTTACATCAAGAAACCACTCACGCATTCACACACAAACATTCATACTAGGAGCGACGTGTCTTGTCCAGTGACACAACAGCTGCATTCATCTAAGGCCCCATCCACAGCAGTATGTATTTGAGTCGTTTTCATTGTGGATACAGTGTTCGTCCACACTAATCTGATGGAAAACGGCTCCAGAGACAGAACGATCTGGTGCTGCCAGCTCCCACAAATTCATCTGAGCTTCATCTGAGTATGTGTTCATCTGTGTGGACGCCTGAATACGTTGATACACTGATGTAGGAGCTCTAGATGTCACCGACTTGCGCCTTCCTGATTCGCTGGGTCCGTGACATCGATCATGTGACGCTATTGCGGAAAACAGGTATGTTGAGAAACGAACATTTTCCTCCGTCCGTTTTCCAAAATAACATAATGCATATAGCATCGTGTTCAAAAAAGTTTTAGTTTATATCAACCCGCATAACTACGCCAAGCCTTTGGGCGGCACCTGGATTAGATTCAAACCCGTAGCATTTATTTCATTACAGTTGTAAGTATTACTCAAAAATACCTTGAAAAACATGCTTGACTGAGTGGGCTTGCCTCTCCACAGATCTGTTAAAGAAGTGGCAAAACTGCTGATCTCCGAGCCTCATTCATCTCTAGTCATGGATATGAAACATCAGCTGTGTGTGCAAATGCAAACACATGAAAAGTGTTTGCACCAGATGAAATGCGACTCTCTGAATGTTTCATCATCATCATCAGAGTAAAAGGTAAACATTGGTCGCACTTTTGGCGCGTCAGCTCCTAAAACTCCCATTTATCTCACTTTACACCCATATGCCCAAACCGTAGTTTTCCAGAATCTCCACTCTAGCCAGTTTTTAGAGAGATTCATTTTCAGAGCCAAATTCGCCGTTTGCGTGTAAAAAACGGGCACAAATGAAGTGAAATGTCTCTGTTTTTAAAAATACCCCTGTATGTGTAAACGGGGCCTTGGTGTACCTTTTTTTAGTTGCTTTCAGTTCATATTCCTTTCAATTGAATCCATATTTTCAGTAACAATAACATATTAAATACAATAAAGTTACAACAGCACCTTTAACATTACGTAACTGACAATTTACCGAGATGTGACAGCACCATCCTTTATTCGAAGATATATTACTTTCAAATCTTGACCTCAACGTTGCTGCTAGTTCCCTCCTTTCCAGTTTCTTTTCAAACACTTTCTCAGTCTTGGTAATTAACTCAGAGAAACCAGACTCCAGTGTATAAAAACGCTAACTCTAATGTGACTGACAGCTCAACCATCTTTCATCAAAGTGTTTTCAGTACAAGTACAGTACGCCCAATTATTTTTATAAAACACAAACTTTGGATTCCAAAGCTCCTCTCAGGCGTTTGAAGTGCACAGGCTCTCCACAGTCACTCCTCTCCCCCTCCTCGCTCTCTTTCAGATGGAAATAAATGGTGACAAGACTTTTCTTTTCTTTTTTTTTCTTTTTTTGTACGGTGGCAAATGAGCCAGCATCAAAGCGAAGAGGCACTATCGGCCACAGAGACAAATGCGTTCACCCGGTCTTCGCGGAGCTTCACACGGACTCTTACGCGTTTATAAAAATGTTGGAGTGAAAATGGAAATCTGAAAACATTTGGAATTATTCTGTCCAATCAGGGGGTCTTCCGAGTGATACTTATGAATAATTTGTGCCACTCGTAACAGGAAATATTCATGAGACGCCACTGTTTGTAATTATAATCAGAAAACTCTACAGTGGAGAAGTCCGGGGGCTAAACCGGCAAGACACTGGTTCACTGGGAAGACACGACTAAAAACTAGAATAATGACACTTGTTCATTTAAGTGGCTGCTCCCATAGACTGTAGAAAGAAGTGGACTGAGGGAGTGTGGCGTAACCCGGTAGTTTTCAGCAGCTCCAGTCAAATGAAGCTCACTGGGGCATGCAGTTATGGGACGAATTTGGAGCTGAGTTTTATGTTTTAATCACGGACAAAATAGCGAAATAAAGACATCAGGATCATGCAAAATGGGTTAAAGGGACAGTCAGGGATTTTGGACATAGAGCCTCATTTCCTAGTGAGCCAGAGTGTTGGAGACGTGTGGAGACACTTTTTAAAATATTCCATCCAGTCCTTGTATTTGCAGAGGTCGCTGGTGTTAGACTAGTGCATGTCAATGGTCATAGTTCTCCTGCCACTAAAAACAGTCTTGCCCACTTCACAAAACACCTGAAGCAAATCTATTATTACTCCAGACTGTCGATGTAAATTAACCAGGCTGGTGCCACCTCTCCAGCGACTAGGTCAGGAATCAGAATACACTAGATGGTTTGCAATAACCCCGGAAGTTGTAGATCTGTTTAGAGCTGTGAAGCCATGACGTCAAACTCCAGCGCCTGTCTGTGTCCCTTTTATGGTACAGCACAACAATAAACAAAGCATCGAGATGGATGTAGACGAAGACAGACATTCTGTGTTGGCAACGATTCCTGAGATCAAGGATTTAAAGCTGGAACAAAGAGAATGTCTGGTGAATTTTATCAAGGGGAAAGACGTTATTGCTCTTCTTCCTACGGGATTTGGCACATTACATACGTCACGACCAAATAGCAGTGATTGGTTAGATAAAAAACGCACCTGCCTTCCGTCGAGTGAACGAATCCTAATGCTGTGAGGTCAGACGGTTTCCCCGAAGTAAAACAGTCTGATGAATCAGGCTAGATGTAAACGACTGTGTCAATAGAATAATGTTTGAAATAAGACTAACCTTGCATCGCATGAATTGTCGCATATTGAGGGACTATTTTCTCAGCAGCAGCGGAATGTTACTTTGCCGGTAAGACAGGTGCTAGGTGATATCAGTGCGCTGTTGTCAAGCTTTCTATCAGGAAGTACAACTCACTGCTGCTGCTCAGACATAAACCCTTCAAATGCAACGTTGGTTTTACTTCTCAAATTATTCTATTAACACAGACATTTACATCGACAGTCTGGTGTAATAATAGATTTGTTTTGAATGTTTTGTGAAGTGGGTAAGACTATTTTTAATTGCAGGATAACTATGACCATTGACATGCACTAGTCTAGCACCACTGACCTCTGCAAATACAAGGACTGGATGGAATATTTTAAAAAGTGACTCCACACGTCTCCAACACTCTGGCTCACTAGGAAATGAGGTCCTATGTCCAAATTTCCTGACTGTCCAAACTTTAAGGTGCACTGTGCAGTTTTAACTTTTCTCTAAGGAGATGTTATTGCTTTGCCTGTTGTTGTTCCACAGTATGGCATTAAACTGCTTACTCCTTCTTCGTGGAGACAGTAGTTTCAAGGGAGGTGCAAGTTTTTAGCAACAAGAACTTCTGTAATTGAATAGATGCGAGACAGAAGTTTAATGCCGCACTGACGAACATCCCGGGCAATAACAAGCTCCATTAGAATTATTACGACGAAACTAGAACAAAATTTCCTTCCAAGTCTCCAAGAACACAGGACTCCCTCTCCCCAAACACTTCCTCCTTCTTCTCTGTGGATATTCCAAGGTTTTTTTTTTTTACCCAACCCCCTCTGGTGTGTTTGCCTCTTACCAAACCAGATTCTTTGTTCATATCTAGACTAATTCCTTTGTTGTCAGCATAAGCAGTCTGTCATCTGTCTCTCCATTGTGTAATCGCGTTAAAGTGGGAACGGTGGCTGCGCGTCTCCTCAAAAATCACTTGTATTTTCTCGTCTGGAGCGGGGCCGTTATCCGTGCAGGCCTGCAGGGATTCACTTTATGCACCCCACACAGGAATAATGCGTTTTACATGCTCGGTTTTTGTGAGAGTGTGAAATGAATCCACGGAATCTGGTTTCTTCATCGTCCCAAAGGCAAAGTGGAATTATGGAAATGTTTGTTATCTGGGTTTAGCGACTTACAAATACCAAATCCTCTACAGACAGGTGAAAGAAAATATTTTAACATGGTGGATTGTACTCCAGAACTTATCTGTCTTAACATTTTGTATTTCACTAATCTAACAGAATCTAAGAATATTCTAAGGTATTATGGGATGCAGTAGATTAATATTGAAGGAGTGTAAAATGTGATACAAAAATAGTCCAGTGAAAGGGAATGGACTTTAAAACGTGGAGGATCTTCATAACCTTGGACAACACAGATATGTTTGAGTAGAAAAAGCATAAAAAAGTTCTGTACTAAATTGTCTTTCTGGTTTATGTATGTGTGTATTATAACTAAGGGCCTGTTTACACGAGAACACTTGTGGGTAAAAACGACAAAATATTTTATTGGAAGTGCCTTTCGTTTAGACGGTGATGGCGTTTTTGGGGCTTAAAAATGCAAAAATCTGAAACCACCCTCCAGAGTGGAAGAGTTGAATACACTCCTTCGTAGTGTTTCCGTCTACACTGCCCAAGACACAAAATTCTGGGCAGATCTGCTCATGTCTCGTACGCATTGAAGTCACAAACATCACCATCTAGCATCACCACCCAGCCGCCTGGTACGCATACCCAATCGAATTCCACGTGGATTGGACTGGATTGAATGACTTGGACTTGACTCGGACTTGAGGCCTGTGACTTGAGAAGACTTGACAAGCATTTTTAAATCAGAATTCTTTATATTCTGACTGTAATGATTCACACTAAGATCTTGTCAAGACATTTAAAAAGGAAAAAATTGCATTTTTACATACTCTATAAATACTCATATATAAATATGATATGATTTTTTTTTTAAGTACAACTGAGTTTAAAATTCACATAAATAGCAAAAATCAAAGCTATATTTGGTACTTTGGTTTAAAGACTTGAAATGACTTGAATCTCAAAGCAGACTTGGACTTGACTGGGATTTATGGGCCAGTGACTCGAGACTCGACTTGAACTTTCCTATTTTTGACTTGGGACTTGGCTCGGACTTGAGGTCAAAGACTTGAGACTTACTTGAGACTTGCAAAACAACGATTTGGTCCCACCTCTGATAGATACTATTAGTGAACAAAGAAGGATCTGCAATCACCTCTGTCAAATTCTGGATGCCCCGGTTCGTCGCAGGCGAGTCAGACGGTTATGGACGAGACCTGGAGAACCAGTCGATGGTGGGACAACTTTGTGGAAGGAGTAACTGATGAAAATGTGTGGCGTTAAAACTTCCGTATGTCCAAAAATGCTCTTGTTGCTTTAAGTACAACCATACCCAATCAAATTCCACACACTTTTGCGTCACCGTATGCATGCAGATTTCCTCCTGAAAACGCTCGTCTAAACATGGAATAAAAAGTGAAGACGTGATGCCACTTTTGCGTCTTCTGTTCAGACCGTCATCATATAAACGTAGTCTAACTCACCACAGTGTTCACTACAGAAAACTCTACACCACTGACCAATCAAATTTCGCTTTTTCTGTCCAACATTCTACTTAACATTTAAAACAATTCACGAGGAGAGTGAGAGTGGCTTTTTGAGAGCAGAATAAGCAGCGGGCAGAGGAGCTAAAGCATTTTAAAACTACTGTTATCCCTGACAATACAGAAGAGCGCTCATCTCCGGCTTTAACTCTACTATAAATACTGCACAGGCTAAAACGTAAAGAGGAAATGTCTCGCCTGCCCTGTCTGGGATTCACTCCGCTTTGTTTGGGTTCAGACAGGTGCGTCAGCCCGGGGAACTGTGGTGAGTCCATACAGAAAAATAATAGAAGAGTGCGCATTGCTCGGTTTCAGATGACGTCAGAACATTTCATAGAACAGTAATATTTACAAAGGGACTAAAAATGTGAACTCCACAAAAGAACTAAAGAAAATAGTGAGGGAGGAGGAGTGTGGTCTGGACATGTGACTGGTCTATCCACACTTGTTTCTGATTACAAATGCCTGGCTGTAAACAGTGCAGTCGTTTGTGATGTCACCAACTACTTTGAAACGAATAATGGCAGTTTGTTCACATGTACATACAAAGGAAATGAAATTGGACCTGTCCCTCCATCCGTACATTACAAACATACAATACAACACATGGGGAAGACAATGTGGACCGGACCTGACAGATAGCAGATGGGAATAAACACTGCAGCAAACATGAGGATGAAGGAGGAGGAAAAAAAGAAAACAACCCCAGACCATGCTCCTATCTGCACAGTATGGTAGAGTGCACAAAAAAACATCACCACAACATCAGCACATAGTCAAAATGCAGTACAAACATTTCACAGGACTAGCAGCAGGGGAGAGGAGGGTGTGTAGTTAACCCAAGCCCTGGGGTTTCAAAATGGCCGCCCATTTAAGTCAATGGGCCGAGCTCAATGGCGCGTGTCTCCTGATTAGCTTTTAGCCCGGTGAGGTACTTCTGATGGCTGTGGGTCAGTCGAGCATGCGCAGTAGTGCTCTTTTCTCATTTTTTTAAGACAACTGAAGGATTTTGATCTGAGAAAAAATTTTATGATCTAAATCAGAATAAATTTATATTTTTGTTTATTAAAACCTGTGGTCATGAGCTCTGGGTAATGACCGAAAGGATAAGATCGCAGATACAAGCACTCGAAATGCGTTTCCTCCGCAGGGTGGCTGGGCGCTCCCTTAGAGATAGGGTGAGGAGCTCAGTCACACGGGAGGAGCTCGGAGTAGAGCCGCTGCTCCTCCATGTCGAGAGGAGCAGCTGAGGTGGCTCGGGCATCTGTTCCGGATGCCTCCTGGAAGCCTCCCTCAGGAGGTGTTCCAGGCATGTCCCACCGGGAGGAGGAGGCCCCGGGGAAGACCCAGGACACGCTGGAGGGACTATGTCTCTCGGCTGGTCTGGGAACGCCTCGGGATCCCCCAGAGGAGCTGGAGGACGTGTCTGGGGTGAAGAAAGTCCCTGGGAGTTCCTGCTTAGACTGCTGCCCCCGCGACCCGGCCCTGGATAAGCAGAAGAAAATGGATGGATGTTTATTAAAATATTGGCAATATTGGTAGGGACTATTTTGTCTTCCCCAAATATTGATTGTGACATGTCCCCATCGTCCCTATGCAAACCTACGCCCTTGAAAATGTCTGAACATTCAACTAAAACAATTTATTCCTTTTAACTATACAAAATTCATTGTTTCAAAAGACTTTCAAGAGCCTGCACACCTGAGATGGGGAGAAAGAATATGTCAAAAATAGCCTGGATTCTCAGAGCGGTTGACAGCAGTTACACCTCTCGCTCACACTTGACTCGTGCAGAGGAGAGGTCTGGAACACACGAAGAGGAAGTGCATCTAATTTTAACTTCAATCTGTTCAAATAATGGGTACAAGAATTGGAGTGAACCTCAAAGTCAGAAGTGGTCAATGATGAAAAACCTGCGTCATGGTGGCAGAGTGGTTAGCTCAGACTTGTCAATGACATCAGCAGTGACTTACAAGTGTTGAATTGGATTGACGGATTGAAACACATTATGTATTCTTATTCTTCTTGTTTTCTAATTGTTTTTAAAACTGCTTGTGGTCACCTTTTATTAATGTCTCATGTTTTCTAACTTAAAATACTATCTACATTTGAGAAACACAACTGCAGAATGATATTTAGACTAGATTTAGACTTGTACACTGTAGCTCACAGCGTATTATAATAACAAAGACAAATGATATAATAAATTCTAAATAAGTAGCAGAAATAGCAAGAGATTGACGTCAAATAAGGCAAAATATTTAAAAATTTAGGCCTTGGAGCACCCAATGAACAATGAAAATCTAAATAAATTAAGCCTTTAGGCAACACGACTGCTAATAGATCCATGCATTCAAAGTGAACTAAACTGACTAGAGCAGGTCCAGTGAAAGTTTATGGTTTTAAATACAGCACAGCACACCTACAGATTTCTACCTGTGACGTAACTATCTGGGAAAATTGAAACTGGGTGATTTCTGAGCGATAGTGTACATAGGATTAATGAAACAATTGTGAATGAAGGAAATACAAGTCCAGATATGTTTTTGTGGCAGTATTTGACTTTATAGAGTGCCATATTTTTTGGACTATAAGTCGCTCCGGAGTATAAGTCGCACCAGCCAAAAAATGCGTGAAGAAGAAGAAAACATATATAAGTCGCACCGGACTACTTTTTGGGGAAAATGTATTTTATAAAATCAGAGACCAGGAACCGACATTTCATCTTGAAAGGCAAGTTACAGTAATAACAATAGAACAGAGAACAACAGACTGTTAACGTCACATATGAACAGTTCTTCAGTTAACTATAACATAAACAACAGAACAAGTTTACTCTCTCCATCTCACTCCAAATCACTAAATCCATTGAATTCTTCATCCTCGGTGTCACTTCTGAGTAACTCCATGACCTCCGGAGGTAAACAGACGCCGCTTCCTCTTCTGTGTCGCTGTCGTCAGACTCAGCATCAGTTCCAGTTAGAATTATTCCGGCCTTTCTGAATCCTGACAGGATGGTTTAGGTTTCTGAAGTCACTTAAATTTAAAATTTTCAGTGAGATGTATGGTGCGATTGACTGACATGATACAGACAGGACAGAGGCTCTTTCTGCAGGAGACATGCGCAGTAGAGTGAAGTGACAGTGGTACAGGAGGAACAGGAGCAGCAGATACTGACACACAAGACTAGAACCTCTCTCAGCTGTCAGTATGAAAATTTTAATATATAAGTCACACTGGAGTATAAGTCCTAGGACCACCCAAAGCATATAGTCTGAAAAATGCAGTATTTGTCTTTGATTAAAAAGTTTAAATTCACTAGAAGCAGCTGTCTATGTCATCATCAGTGAAAAGTGCAGTCTACTCTGTCATATACACTTAAACTTCAGCTTTTAATCACTAAGTATATCCAAAACTTACACAAAATATCCAGCACCAGTAGTAACCTTGCTTTCTCATGTTGATCTCAGTCATATTTCAGTTTCTTTTACCAAGTATGAGTCAACTTAATGCACCAACCCAGACTCCTCTCCATCAGTCGTGACCCAGTCTAGTGAACACAACGCACGACTTTGAATCAGAAGGTTGCTGGTTCAAGTCATGACACTTTGAAATCGCCTCTACGTGTGCAGTGACTCGCAGTGTCTCGAAGGGCCTGACTAATGCATCATCTGAAATTGCATTAAATTGGATGTCTTAAATTGTGTCTGGTGCCTAGACGCTGGTGATTATGAAGAGGAGCTGAGGCAAAGACCAAACCAAAGACTAACAAAGAAATAAAAAGAAAGAGAATAAAATAAATAAGGAATAGAATCGAGCTAAAACCAGTTTAAAGGAAGGCCAACCAATTAAAATTGAGCCTTAAGAAGTGATTTAAAAGATGATACTGATGGTGTGAGGCTTATCTCCTCAGGCAGGTTGTTCCAAAACCGAGGTGTCCGGACTGAAAAGGCTCAATCACCTTTGTCTGGAGCCTGGATCTGAACCTGGAAATGAACAGCTATGTGGATCTGCGACTGCGGGAGGCTCGTACGGGGTTAAAAGTTCTGAAATGTAACTTGGTGCGAGATCTAAACGAGGTCTAAAAGTGATCAGTAAAGTCTTAAAATCAATTCTAAACACAGAGGCAGCTGGTGAAAGGAAGATAAAAACAGGAATAAAGTGCTGATGTCTGTTAAATCCAGTGAGGAGCCGAGCTGCTGCGGTAGTTTTCATGTTAACAGCTACATTTAACCTAGCCTGACCTCACAGCATTAAGATTTGTTCGCTCGACAGTAGGTGGGTACTTTTTTATTTAACCAATCGCTGCTATTTGGTATGTAATGCCCCAAATCCCGTAGGAAGAAGGGCAATAACGTCTTTCCCCTTGATAAAATTCACCAAACATTCTCTTTGTTCCCGGCTTTAAATCCTCGATCTCGGGAATCGTCGCCAACACAGAATGTATGTCTTCGTCTACATCCATCTTGATGCTTTGTTTACTGTTGTGCTCTACCACAAAAGGGACCCAGACAGACGCTTGAGTTTGACGTCATGGCTTCACAACTCTTCACTGATTGGTCGGTGTGTGTTTTTTCTCAAGTTTTTTGAGAATCTACCTGGATAAAGCCGATATTTAATATTTAGTGTGTGGTTTTAAGGATCTTAGCATGAATAAAGACTGATGGTTCATTCTAACGTGTTAAATATGCACAGATTTCAATTATTCACAGTACTGAGCATCAGTCTATGACCCTTGATCGGCCCTCTGCTTCGTCTGTGTTTGGATATGTAGCCCTTGATGAAAAAAGTTTGGACACCCCTGATCTAGTGTATTCTGATTCCTGACCTAGTCGTTGGAGAGAAATGAAATTGAGATCGGCAATTCCAGGTCTGAAATATTGAAAAACGATTCTCGTGAAAGTCTATGAAGTTTTTTCTTTCAAATATACTTTGGAATACACAATAGTATAAACAATAACATTGCTAGAGGCTTAAGAATTCATATTCACAGGGCTCAGCGTGTGCAATATTTGCATTGTGCATTATTCAAATGTAGAAAATAATAAATACATTCACATTTTATATTTCAAATTCCATAAAGAGTGTTTTTGTTTTCATAGCTTTGGGGTTTGTGCAATCATTTAGAGGATTTATATAAGAGGACAAGAGGGATGAAATACAAATTTGGGTTTATGACTAGAAAATTTACAGCAATGGATATGAAATTTTAATAGGATTAGGATCAAGTTCAGTGTTTTCCATTTGAGAGAAGGACTCAGCCTAAACATGCAGGGTTTGTGTGTTAAACATGTGTGAATGAAACAAAACACAACTCCAGGTCTGTTTTTGAGGAGGAAACATCATGATAACTGTAGATCAGAAAGCAGCGTAATGTGGGCCGTTTAATTTCATCTTAAGTCTACCCAAAAAATACAAACTTATGCATCTCTCCTGCTTTCACCTATTGATTTCAGTTCTATTTCAATTTCTTTCACCAGGCATGAGTCAGCGTTATGCACCAAACTCTTTTCACTTTTACCTCTGAAACTCAAGGACACAGATGAGCACTTCAAGTCACCAGCTCCAGGTCAGTAAAGTGTTAAAGTGAGCAGCACCGTCCAGCCACTCGCCCGTCTCCCACCAACAACACGCCCAGTCAGGGAGCTCCGATCCTGGGCACGAGCGGGGGAGGCATGGGGGAGGTGGAGGAGGTGGAGAGGGAGGAGAAGGGGGAGGAAGAGGAGAAGGAAAAGGTTGAGGTTTAGAAGGAGGATGAGAAGGGAAAGGTGGAAGAGGAGGAGGTGAAGTAGAAGGAGGAGAAGGAAGAAGAGGAGGAGGAGAGGAAGGGAGGAGAAGGGGGAGGAAGGGGAGAAGGAAAAGGAGAAGGAAAAGGTTGAGGTTTAGAAGGAGGATGAGAAGGGAAAAGGTGGAAGAGGAGGAGGTGAAGTAGAAGGAGAAAGATGAGGAGGAGGAAGAAGAAGAGGAGGAGGTGAAGTAGAAGGAGGAGGAGAAGGAAGAAGAAGAGGAGGAGAGGAAGGGAGGAGAAGGGGGAGGAAGGGGAGAAGGAAAAGGAGAAGGAAAAGGTTGAGGTTTAGAAGGAGGACGAGAAGAAAAAGGTGGAAGAGGAGGAGGTGAAGTAGAAGGAGGAGGAGAAGAAGGAGGAAAAGTAGGAAAAGGTGGAAGAGGAGGAGGTGAAGTAGAAGGAGGAAGAAGAAGAGGAGGAAGTGGAGAGGGAGGAGAAGGGGGAGGAAGAGGAGAAGGAAAAGGTTGAGGTGTAGAAGGACGACGTGAAGGAAAAGGTGGAAGAGGAGGAGGTGAAGTAGAAGGAGGAAGATGAGGAGGAAGAGGAGGGGGAGGAAGAGGAGAAGGAAAAGGTTGAGGTTTAGAAGGAGGACGTGAAGGAAAAAGTGGAAGAGGAGTAGGTGAAGTAGAAGGAGGTGGAGAAGAAGGAGGAAGAGAAGAAGGAAGAGGAGGAGGAAGAGGAGGAGATGGAAGAGGAGAAAGAAGAAGAAAAGGAGGAAGAGGGGGACGAAAAGGAGGAGGAGGTGAAGGAGGAAGCAGTAGAGGAAGAGGAGGAGAAATAGGTGGAAGAGGGGAGCGGAGCTTTGACTAATGGGAGAGTATGGATGGTGAGGAGGAGGAAGAGGGGGATGAAGAGGAGGAGGAGGGAGAAGGAGGAAGAAGTTGAGCAGAAGGATGAGGAGGAGGAGATGGAGAAGGAAGAAGAAGAGGAGAAAGAGGGGGGAGAAGAAGGAAAGGGAGGAGGAAGAGGAGAAGGCAGAAAAGGAGAGGGAGGAGGAGGACGAAGAGGAGGAGGAGCAAAAGAAGGAGAATGGGGAGGAAGAAGAAGAGGATGGAGAAGAGGAGAAGGAGGAGGAATAAAGGAAGGGGAGAGATGGAAGAGGAAGAGAAAAAGAGGGAGGAAGAGGAGAGGAAGGAGGAGAAGAAAGAAGGAGGAAGGGGAAGAAGCGGAGGTGGAATAAGAAGGAAGAAGAGAGGGAGAAGAAGGGGGAAGAGTAGAAGGAGGGGGGAGATGGAGGAGGAAGAGCAGAAGAAGGAGGAAGAGGAGGAGGATGAAGAGTCCTCTCAAGAGACACAGGAGGAGAAGGAGCCAGAAGAGGGGATGGAGGAGGAGAAGGAGGAGGAAGAGGAGGAGGGGTGGAGGAGGAGGAATAAAAGAAGGGGAGAGATGGAAGAGGAAGAGAAAAAGAAGGAGGAAGAGGAGAGAGGAGTGGAAGAAAGAAGGAGGAAGGGGAAGAAGCGGAGGTGGAATAAGAAGGAGGAAGAGAGGGAGAAGAAGGGGGAAGAGTAGAAGGAGGAGGAAGAGGAGAGGGAGGAGGAGGATGAAGAGGAGGAGGAGAAGAAGAAGGAGAATGGGGAGGAAGAAGAAGAGGAGGAGGAATAAAAGAAGGAGGTGGAGGAGGAGGAATGAAAGAAGGGGAGAGGTGGAAGAGGAAGAGAAAAAGAAGGAGGAAGAGGAGAGGAAGGAGGAGGAAGAAGAGGAGGAGAAGGAGGAGGAAAAAGGAGGAAAAGGATTAGGATGAAGAGTCCTCTCAAGAGACACAGGAGGAGAAGGAGGCAGAAGAGGGGATGGAGGAGGAGGAGGAGAATGAGGAGGACGAGAAGGAAGTGGGGGAAGAGATGGAGGAGGAACAAGAGGAGGAGGAGATGGAGGAGGAGAGGAAGAAGAATGAGGAGGAGGAGGATGTGTGAGCAGAACGTTGACTAATGCCTGTGGGGAGAGCACAGTGTCATTCCTCATGCAGATGCTGTTTACAGGATCCAGAACATGTGGTGTTAATTTGTACAAGACTTTGAGAAACGATCTTGTTATGACCTAAAGGATCATGTTGTGTGAGCTACAAGATTAAATACTAAAAAAAATATAAACGTGGTACGAGCTGGAGCTTATCGTGTTAAAAATGTGATGAACAATATTAACTTATGGGCAAATATTTAAAGCTCCTATATTACACAAAATGGACTCTTGTGAACTTTAAGCCATGTTATAGGCAAGGCAAGTTTATTTGTATAGCACAATTCGTACACAAAGTAATTCAAAGTGCTTTACAGAATAAGAAATACATTAAAATCATAATAAAAACAAATCAAAACATAAATAATCATGAAGATTAAAATTAAAAAAGAGAGACATAAATTAGAGAGAAGAGTGCGGAATGAAAACCTTTCAGTTATATGCACAGTTAAACAGAAATGTTTTGAGCCTGGATTTAAACAGCGTCACAGAAGAGTCTGTCTCACATGTTCAGACTGTTCCAGGTTTTAGCTGCATGAACCTGAAACGCTGACTCCCCTTGTTTAGTCGTGACTCTGGGCACCAGCAGGAGGCCGGTCCCTGAGCTCCTCAGAGTGTGAGATGGTTCATATGACACTAACATGTCACAGATGTACTTTGGTGCTCGGCCATGGAGAGACTTGTACACAAGCAGAGCTGCTTTAAAGTCTCTGAGGCACAGGAGCCAGTGCAGAGACCTGAGCACAGGACTTATGTGCTCGTTATAATGCTGTTACCTTCTCAAAAACAAACCTGGAGTTGTGTTTTTTTTCATTCACGCTTGTTTCAGTAATCCTGGTATTCTAGCCACACTATACTAGGTGGCACCAGTTCTCTCCAGTGACTAGGTCAGGAATCAGGGATACAGTAGACCAGGGGTGGGCAAACTATGGCCCGGGGACCGTATGCGGCCCTTTAAACCTTTTAATCCGGCCCGCCGAACTGGAATAAATTACAATAATAAACCTTGTTGATGTTTTATTTTTCATGCATTTCCAGCGTTTTCCCAGTAGATGTTGCACTATATATACATTGAGGTGCGGCATATTATGTTGGGGCAATGCTTTATGTGAAAGTGTTCTTACAGGAGTTATTCAGACCATGAGTGAAGTAGAAGTGTTCGAGATATAAGGCTGCACTGCTTCTATTTTAATTTGGTAAAGGCTAAACAAGGAATACCTATAGACTCTATGTTGTGATTTTTGATGCATGGAACGTAGAGTCTGGTTTTATGCACGTGCAGGTGTGTACATGTGTGACTTTGTGGTGTGAGCTCTGTTTTGAGCTGTTTCTCAGTTAGACTGGAGAACGGTTAGCTCATTTGCCTGTGGTGTGCAGTGGAACAGACCTGTACACTTTTATGTGTTCTGAATCTTTCGTGGCAATGTTGTAGCGTGTAGTGCGCGTCCTACATAAAGCTTAAATACGCCGAGCTCTTAACACGTTATGTTCTGTCTTCTGTCTGGCCCTTCAGTCAAATTTTAGGACGCTATGTGGTCCGCGAGCCAAAAAGTTTACCAACCCCTGCACTAGACGGTTTGCAAGAACCCCGGAAGTTGTAGACCGCGCACTGGCCAGTCAGTGAAGAGCTGTGAAGCCGTGACGTCAAACTCAAGCACCTGTCTGTGTCCCTTTTGTGGTGCAGCACAACAGTAAACAAAGCGTCGAGATGGATGTAGATGAAGACATACATTCTGTGTTGGCAACGATTCCTGATATTAAGGATTTAACGCTGGAACAAAGAGAATAATCTGTGTATCATTCATACATTGTTTTTCAGTATAAAACCAAAAATAAGAAAATGAAAAAGCAACAGTTTTCTTCATTATTTGGGTCCAAAACCTAAATGAAAAAACAGATAATGACCATTTCCCATTTACGTGAGGTCCGTGACTGCGATGCCGGACTTTTGCACCGCATACGGACTGAATCAGGACTAAACCAGGACTAAACCAGGTTCGGGACCAGACCAGGACTGAGACAAGGACTGAGTCTGGGACCAGGACCGAGACTGACACCAGGTCCAGACCCTGACTGAGACCGGGACCAGACCGGGGTCAGACCAGGACTGAAAACGGTTAGTCCTGTTTTAGTCCTGATTCAGACCTGGTTCAGTCCGTATGTGGCACAAAAGTCCGGCATCGCAGTTTAAGTCACGGAATATTATCTGTTATCTGTTTTTTCATTTTGGTTTTGGAGACAAATAATGGAAAAGTTTTATTATTTTTGGTTTTATACTGAAAAATGAATGAACAATGATACACAGATTGAGATTGTTTGGTGAATTTTCTCAAGGGGAAAGACGTTATTGTCCTTCTTCCTACGGGATTTGGGAAAAACTTAATATACCAGTTAGTCCCGTCAGCGGAGCATTACATACATCACCACCAAATAATAGCGATTGGTTAAATAAAAAATTACCCGCCTACTGTCGAGCGAACGAATCTTAATACTGCGAGGTCGGGGGGCTGATGAATCAGGCTAGTAAAATATAGCTGCGTAAAATAAAAATAAAATACAGTAGAATACAAAACAACTTAAACAACTTAACAACAACACAATAATACAACTTAAAACAGAAGAGTGCAGATCAAATCCTTTCAGTCACAGACATAAATAAACAGAACTGTTTTCAGACTGGACTTGATCATGGAGTATAGTCTAGAAAACAGTAGTAAATCCAACCTGTGTGAGTGAGAAAAATATAAATCCTGTTCTGTTCCACCTTGTGACGTCACAAAGCTGCGATAGTTTTCAAATTAACAGTTCTTTTTACCTTTAGTTTAGTGGAGATTTACAGTTCCAGCGCTGAAATTACCCAAATGATTCTAGGTAAGGTGTAATGAGTTTAACAACACAGTGGAGCACTTCCTGTATTACCAGATGACATCACAAGGTGGAACAGTGCTTTCAGTTTGAGAGAAGAACTCTAAATGGGTAGTGTTTTTGTGTTAAACATGTGGGCAGTGCAGATATATTTTATAAGCAGCTCTTGAGGTCAAAATTCGTCCACTGCCTGCTGTCTTCAACTAATTATAAAGCTTTTTATTTTCCAAAAAATCAGAAAGTGCAAGTTAGCATGCTAGTTGTATGCTTTGCCTTGACTGAAAGTTGTGAAACGTGCTTATAAACTCCTCAGGGTGAATAATCAGGGTGCCTCCGAAAGGACCTTTGAAAACCTTTTAAAATAAAGTAGTTCTGCTTTTTTTTGTTTTTTGTTTTTTTTAAAGACAAGCTGGCTTTTGTGAACAACTCTGAAACGAAGCTTACAATTAAAAATAAAGACCACTCTGCTCTCTCATTCAAAACTTTCATATAATCACACTTGAGAGACTCTGAGTAGTGTAGTGCAAAATCAGCAAGAAATTTCTCTGACAAACGTTTGAATAAAAAAAAGACTGACTGGGCTGTATCAGGACAAAAACAGAAAAATAAAACGTTACTTAAACAGATGAATGTGCCGTCTCTCGGTCCTGTGTCTCTCGGTCCTGTGTCTCTGGGTCCTGTGTCTCTCGGTCCTGTGTCTCTCGGTCCTGTGTCTCTCGGTCCTGTGTCTCTGTCTCTGTCCTGTCTCTCGGTCCTGTCTCTCTGTCTCGTCTGTCTCTCAGTCCTGCATCTCTCAGTCCTGCGTCTTATGTCTCTTGGTCCTGCGTCTCTCAGTCCTGTGTCTCTGTCTCTGGTCTCTGTCTCTGGTCCTGTCTCTCGGTCCTGTGTCTCTCGGTCCTGTGTCTCTTGGGTCTCTGTCCTGTCTCTGGTCCTGTCCTCTCGTCCTGTCTCTCTCCTGTGTCTCTCTGTGTCTCTCGGTCCTGCGTCTCTCAGTCCTGCGTCTCTGTGTCTCTCGGTCCTGCATCTCTGGTCCTGTCTCTTGGTCCTGTCCTGCGTCTCTCGTCCTGTGTCTCTTGGGTCCTGTGTCTCTGTCTCTGGTGTCTCTCGGTGTCTCTCGGTCCTGTGTCTCTCGGTCTGTGTCCTCTCGGTCTGTGTCTCTCGGTCCTGTGTCTCTCGGTCCTGTGTCTCTCGGTCCTGTGTCTCTTGGTCTTGTGTCTCTTGGTCTTGTGTCTCTGGGTCCTGCGTCTCCTCTCAGTGTCTCTGTGTACTTCTGTATATTGAGCGGTGTTGGTTACATAAGAGCGTGCCGTGTGCAGAGCTGACCTGGTGCACTGGAGGAGAGCAGCAGCCTGATGCCGATCTGTGATACAACACTGAACAATACTACACACAATACTACATTATACTACACACAATACTACATTATACTACACTATACTACACTATACTACACAATACTACACTATACTACACTATACTACACTATACTACACAATACTACACATACTACACTATACTACACACTATACTACTATACTACACAATTCTACACTATACTACATTATACTACACAATACTACACTATACTGTACAATACTGCACTATACTACTCTACACTACACACATTACTACACTATACTACACAATACTACACTACAATACTACACTATACTACACAATACTGCAACTATACTACACAATTCTACACTATACTATAGAATACTGCACTATACTACACACAATACTACACTATACTACAATATACTACACTATACTGCTCTATACTACACTATACTACACACAATACTACACTACTACATTATACTACACTATACTGCACTATACTACACTATACTACACTACTACTTTATACTACACTATACTATACTACACTATACTACATTATACTACACAATACTGCACACAATACTACGCTATACTACACTATACTACACTATACTGCACTATACTACACTATACTGCACTATACTACACTATACTACACTATACTACATTATACTACACTATACTGCACTATACTACACTATACTACACTATACTACACAATACTTCTTTTCTCCTCTCTTTCTCTCTCACTCTCCTCCTCTCCTCTTCTCTTTCTCTTCTCCACTCCTCTTCTGCTCTTCCTCTCCTCCTCTCTCACACTCCTGCATCTCTTTATTCAAATAGAGGCAGTGTTGTTTGTGTTGTGTGTCGTGTGTCTTGTGCGTGTTGTGTGTTTTGTGTGTGTGTGTGTGTGTGTGTGTGTGTGTGTGTGTGTGTGTGTGTGTGTGTGTGTGTGTGTGCACATAGTTGGAGTTTGGCCCTGTCCTCTGTCCTTTTCTCTAATGAGCTCCTTTACGATGACACTCTCGTTCTTGTGCTGCAACCATTATTTTCTCACTATCCTACCAACATCACGAGTGCAGTACAGTAGCTCAAAATGATACACAAGTAACAGTACATTTACTTCAAAATAAAGTTACTCAAGTAGAAGTACCAAGTAGTGGCCTAAATTACTCCTAATATATTTAAGAAAACAACTGATCAAGCAAAAGGCATGTAGGATTTCATTTATGATTTAAAGGTGCACTATTATTGTGTAACTTGGGGGTCCGTCACCTGCTTGTTTCCATGGAGATGTCATTGCTCTGCCTGGAATGTTCCGCAGTAGGACATTAAACAGCTCTACCTTACATTTATTCAATTATAGATGGTTTTTAACAGATGGGACTTATTTACACTGTCTGTGGACTTGCCAGAAAATCTCCAAATTCTGGCAACGTATAACTAAAGAAATTAGCAGCACAGTGAAATTAAAACTTTCTGCTGGGGCTGTGCCACCTTTAAACAAAGTGGCAGACAAAAGTAAATTAAAATTAGTGGCTAAATTACTTTTTCTGGCAGGAAAGTGTGTGCTGTTTAACTGGATACAGGAGAAGCCACCGACTGTCACCCAGCGGTATAAAGACATTTTTGGAGTCTTACCAAAGGAGAGAGTCAAAATTGAAAGGTAATGATGATTTCTTTATGGAGTTGTGGCGGCCTCTGCTTGACAACTTGCCCGGTGATCTCAGTGTCATTATATAAGTACAAGAAGAAGTATAAGAAGTACAGGCTCAGTGTTGTTTCTTGCTTAATTGGGTAATATTTATGTAATTTATATTGAATTTACATTTATGTAATGAGGAAAACTCAAACATGCTCAGACTGCTCTTTTTTTGTGTATTGTGTTAAAATGTTGAAAACTAAATAAAATATGTAAAAAAGTGGCTTAAAGCTAAAAAAAAAAAAAAAAAAAAAAAAGAAAAAACAGGCATTCTGACTGTGAGTGGGTCGCCTCTCCACAGATCTGACCTGTAACTTGGTCTGGTTTGGTCTTCATGAAGATAAAAAGGTTTTATACCACACTGAAATATTTGACAAACCCTCCACCAGAAAAGTTAGACAACGCACCTTTAAAGTTAATGTAACTGAAAGGACAAAGCAATAAAAAATTTAAATTAAAAATTTTAAGATAAACCCAAAAAAAGAGAAATTACATTATATCTGAAGGAGCGGTACAAGAAACACAAATGTTCAAATCATTTCATATTGTCAACATGAAGCTTTTGTCACTTGTAGATTTACTCACAGTGGGAAGAGGAAACACAACTTAAGTACTGTACTTAAGAATATATTTTATATATCTGTACTTTACTTAACTATATTTTACTTTGCATTTATTTTGGAAACTTTAAATTTTTACTTCACTACATTTGAGAGCAGGTATCTGTACTTTCTAATCCACTAATTTTTTTAACAAGACTGAAAAGTAAAAATTCATCCATTCATTTTCTTTCAGTTATCTGAGTTGGGGTGTGGAGGCGGCAGACTAAGCAGGGACTCCCAGACTTCCTTCACTGTGGACCACCAGTTCTTCCAGAGTGACCCCAAAGCATTCCCAGGAGAGCCGAGAGACATAATCCCTCCAGCGTGTCCTGGGTCTTCCCTGGGGCCTCCTCCCGGTGGGACATGCCCAGAACACCTACCGAGGGAGGCCTCCAGGGGGCATCAGAACAGACGCCCGAGCCTCAGCTGGCTCCGCTCAACGTGAAGGAGCAGCGGCTCTACTCCGAGTCTCTCCCATGTGTCTGAGCTCCTCACCCTGTCTCTAAAGGAAACCGCAGGCGACTGCTTGTAACTTCACGACCACAGGTAAAGGTGAAAATTTTCAACACAAACCTCAATTAAAATCACTATATTTACTTTTAATAGATCTCAAAATCAGCATGAAATACTTTTACTTTTTACTTTTTAACTACATTTTTAAACAGGTACTTTAATACTTTTACTTGAGTTTTTTTTTTTTTTTTTTTTATAAAATTACTCTGCATGTATTGAAGTAAACATGAATACTACCCACCTCTGACTACTACCATGTACTATGAACAGTTTTGGGAAGGTTACTTTTAAAATGTATTCCCCTACAGATTACAGATTAACGTAATCCATTAAATTACTTAAAGTGAGTAACGTAATATGAATACTTTGGATTACTTGATTTGCTGTAGAGAAGCAATGACGAGGAAATCATAACATAAAATGTTTTGTCTGCTAAAAGACAATAAAAAGCCCAGACTTTACTCAACCAAATAAAAAATATTATTGATAGAAGAGGAGGAGACACAGGTCCGCACAACATGGTTTAGTCCTGTTAAATCCTGTTTTAGTCCGGTTTTAGACCTGGTTTAGTCCCGGTTTAGTCCTGTTTTAGACCTGGTTTAGTCCTGGTTTAGTCCTGGTTTAGACCTGGTTTAGACCTGGTTTAATCGTGGTTTAGTCGTGGTTTAGTCCTGGTTTAGACCTGGTTTAATCGTGGTTTAGTCCTGGTTTAGACCTGGTTTAGACCTGGTTTAGTCGTGGTTTAGACCTGGTTTAGTCCTGGTTTAGACCTGGTTTGGTCCTGTTGTAGTCCTATTTCAGTCCGGTTTTAGCCCAAAATGTGAAAACAGGAAAATACCACCATGTAATCCATTTATTTCAAGAAAGTAACTGTAATCCATTGAAACAGTAACTGTAACTGAATACAGTTACTCATAATTTGTACTCTGATTACATAACTCCAGCACATGTAATCTGTTACTCCCCAACACTGACTATGAAGTATTCCTCTGCCACAGCTCATTCAAAATATTGGCACTGAGAACAAAAGCTGGCAGCTGATATCATGCAAAACAATGACGATAAATAGAAAAAAAGTGATTTGTTTTTCCAGTTTTGCCTCCACAGCACAAAACAAAAGGGTCTGATTGCATACACCATTTGCATGAGTGTGTATAGAGCACAGCGGGTGGTGATATCAGGGGCTTTTTTTCAGCCAATGAAGCCCAAACACAGCCCCGAGCACATTACCTCCCCACTGCTGCTGGAATTACAGGAGCTCTACCTGATTTTTATGGTTTTTAAAAACGTGAGTTAATTTATAAACAGTTTTCAGTGGTTCAAAGCAGCGGTGAACACTGAAAAAAAAAAGTTGCTGGATTTGCGTAAAAAAGTTATGGACAGCGGTTGCACGCAATAAAATTATGTTTAGGCTTTGAAACTTTTTTCGATCCTCTCTGCACATATTTTTCTCGGAACATGAACATCACTTTTTCATGTTGATGAAATTTGAACAAATCATGCTGAATATGCATATTTATCTTATGGTACCTTATCATGAAATGTATAAGTATGTGTAATTAAATTTAATTGATCTAATTCTGTAAAAGAATACAAAAACAGTCTTTAGTTTTCCACAGTTCTGTTTTGTCTTAAACAGAATCAAACACAAAGAGCACAGGGACAGAGATACACAGTTTGGAGCTGGACAGTGTGAAGATTTATTCCAGTGAAGAAGCTCTGGTCTCTGTGGACACAGAATAACACATGATGATCACATTCTGATGATCTACTCTGTTGTACATGTTTAAATACACTTATAGCAATTATTACTACAATAATGGACCAGAACAGAAGAACAAGAACATTAGAAGTGTATCTGCAGAAACAAAACTCACCATGTGCTGCTTTTCTTCCTCTAAACACAGTAACAGGGAGGGCATCTGGTATAAAGTCTCCTAGTGCCACATCACCTTGTACAAGTACGATAACAGTTTCAATAGGAAGTTCAGTTTGAAAAAAATTAAAAATAATTTTAGTTGGTTTACTTACTTTGTTCATCTGTGGTCTGTGTTTTGTTGGTTCTCAAACATCTTCCTTTTTTCTGAAACATCAGCTGTAACATTCATGAACTTCCCCACAGCTCCAGCAGAGCTCTGGACGTCACTCTTTGTAGACGACTCTGGAACAAACACACTCAAATCTGAGTACAACTGTCACACTCTTGTAGATGGACAGTCAAAAACAGTTTGTTTCAAGCTGTCCTTACATTAACTCTAATTTCAAATAAAACAACACAAACATGTTTTAACAATGATGACTTTCTAGGCCGGAGAAGCACATAATAAAATCTTTAAAAAGTCTTACCTCCAGATCAGCTCTCATAATCCTCCTGCTCCACACTGTGTGTCTCTGCTCCTGGATCTGTCCTGTGTCCTGTTACATTTGAATTTTCCCTCCAAAAGTTTTGGGGAGGAGAATTCCAGAGGGAGGAGCCTCACTAGAAATTATAATAATTATAACATGTTTCCTCAACCTGATTAAAACATGCAGGTCTAACATCCACCACAATCAAGCGATGTTTGTAAGATTTAAACATGCTGGACAGAGAAATGTAAAAAAGTCATGTTACTGTTGTCAAATTTGTTTTTGCAATTTGAGCAACTCCCTCTCGGACCGTTTTTTCAGTGAATGAAGTAATCAATTTTGTTAAGTAAAAATACAGATACAAGGGCAAGAAGTTACTCAAGTAAAAGTATCACATGAAAAAATCATATTAAGTAAAAGTATTAAAGTATCTGTTTAAAATGTACTTAAAAATAAAAAAAGTAAAAGTATTTTACAGAGATTTTAGACCAATTAAAGGATTAAATGTAGGGATTTAAAGTGATTCAACTGATTTCTTATTTTTTCTAGCCGTTTTTGTGTTTTTGTGTTGTTTGTAAAATCCTTCAGTCGTCCAGGTAGAATCCACGGAAAAAGGAGAAATTTACCTTGCCAACTGGACAAAAGTTTATTTTGGTCGACCAAGATAAATTGAATTTCTCCTTTTGGCTGTGTGTTGTGTTGCTCAAAAATTGGGATGGAAACTCAAATTACTAAAAAGCCATAACCATAAAGAAATGTACTTTTTACTTTTCAGTCCAGATCAAAAATATAGTGGATGATCAATCAATCAGACTTTATTTATAGAGTGCTTTTCATACAAAAAATGCAAAAAAAAAGTCTCCTTTCTCTGTAACTGCTGCTGTCAGGCTCCTCATTTTGGTCTTAACATTTTTGTAAACTTCTCTACATGATCCTTCTGAGGAAGATTGGAACAGTCGAAACTGTCAGGTACAAAAACAAACTCTTGATCTGTAAACCTAATAACCTAAATTATCAGAAGACCAACTAAACCTCATTGGACTATGATCCTGGTGTTTTTATTTTGCTATTTTGCCAGCAAATCATATTCCTAATATGAAACTCGGGTCCAAATTCATCCCAACTGTCAGCATCGATGAGCTTCATTTGACTGAACACTATGGGTGATGTCACACTCCCTTAGTCCACTTCTTTATATGATGGAGGCTGGCGATGCCTTTTCAAATTTGGTACATTTTAATTGTAAAGTCCCTGTAGACCAGACATGTCAAACTCAGGCTCGGGGGCCAAATTTGGTCCGTGATATAATTATATTTGGCCCGCGAGATCAGTCTTTTAAGTCTTTTATTTATATAGCACCTTTTACAGACAATTTTTTTTGTCCCCAAAGACACTTTATTTAAAATATTGTTATTATTTTTATATATTATGCTAGTTCTGGATTCAGTATTTAAACAAAACTATAACATCTTATTATAATAAAAGAAGAAAAGGTTTAACATGACATGTTTCAATAAATATTTAGTTTGGCCCACGACTTAATCATGTTGAGTTTGACATCCCTGACGTAGACATTTATGTGGTTATGATTGGTGATTGTCAGGTTCAAATGTGAGAGGGTTGATGGTGGTGTAGCGGTTTAGGTATTGGCTCTGAAATTAGATTGTTGCAGGTTCAATCCCAGCCTAAATATTTGTAAATACAGGCTGATATTTCCACCTCATTATTCAGTAACAGTTGTAATAATCGTTGGGGCATTAAGGGAAGGGCATCCAGCATAAAAAACAGCTCAGGCCAATCAGTCGTCATATGTTGTTTTGAATATGAGTCAGTAGACATGTTTTTGTATTGATTATAAGCTTGTTTTGATTAAATCCACAAATGAAGTGACTAACGATCCAATCAGTTACAATAATGACATGGTCCTTTTATTATGTGTACCACAATACCACAAAAATTGGCAAATTATAGTAGTGGAAATTAAATTAAATTAAACCATAATTACACAGGGCCTATGTTGTAAGTCTGTCCAATCTGAAGTGCATTAACACAAGCATTTAAAGTGTTTTTAAATAGAAAAAATATGTATCTGTGTAAAAAAATGTAGGTGATCACATTATAAACAGTGACCCCTAGTGTGGGTAAATGGGATTACAGAAATGTCATTTTTAAAGATTTCCAATGGTGACAGTTTTGTGAATGGAACGATGATTCAAATACATAAAATTAATAAATGGTGTAGTAACAAATAAGATTCCTCCGTCAGAAGCGGTTTGTAGTAATGTTATTTCTCAAAACCTTTACTAATGAATATATGGCTGCATTTTTAGATTACGTAACATTCTATAGTGTTTCCCAGACTTTTATTTTCTGGGGACCCATATTTTAAAAGGCACAAACCTTCACGACCCAAGTCAAAAAACATTATTCATGAATCACAAAGGTGGATTTGACCATTATTGAAAATTGATGAGGATATTTTATTGTTGACTGAGTGATCCTGTCTCTCTGAACAATTAGTATTACTCAAAACAGTAATTGAAGCAGTAATAAAAGGATCCATAAGTCACCTATTTGGACATTAAATGAAGCCTATTTCTTTTTCTTTTCAACATTCAACTGAACCAGCAATAGTGGAACAAATAGTCTATAAAATAATGACAAAAAGATTAGAAATTATACAAAACATGTCATAATATTTCAACATTTCTTAAGAGATACGTGGGCCTGTCTGGTTTTTGTAGTTTATTTCAGTCCAGGTGCAGGAGGAGACGCAGCAGCAGATCAGCAGCAGCTTTCAGTCTGTTTCTGAGCTTTGTCTTCATTTTTGTGAGCACAGAAAATCCCAATTCACACATATATGTAGCAGTGAAAGGAATAAGCATAGAAATACTGGCCCTACTGAGGACAGGATATTCTGACAAAATGCTCATCCAGAATGACAATAAAGTCACAGATCAGGACTGTGTATTGGAGGCTTACATGCAGATTGTTAGCCTGATTCATCAGCCGGTTTCACTTCATGGAAAATGTCTGACTTCAGAGCATTAGAATTCATTCGCTTGAAGGTAGGTGGGTACTTTTTAATTCAACCGATTGCTGCTATTTGTTCATGACATATGTAATGCGCTGCTAACGGGGCTAACTGGTATATTAAGCTTTTCCCAAATCCAGTAGGAAGAAGGACAATAACATCTTTCCCCTTGATGAAATTCACCAAACATTCTCTTTGTTCCGGCTTTAAATCCTCGATCTTGCAAATCGTTGCCAAAACAGAATGTCTGACTCTTCACTGATTGGCTGGTGCCCAAACTTGCACTTCCAGAGTTCTTGCAAACCGTCTAGTGTATTCTGATTCCTGACTTAGCCGCTGGAGAGAAATTAAATTGAGCGGAGGCACTAGGTGTTACCAGCCTGGCTAGCAGATCACGAGAAGGCGACCCAAAATAAAATCTCTTGCTGAGTGTCGCGACCCAGTCTTTGGGAAACAACAATAGACCAATAATATTTAATACAGATGAGTTCAAATTAAATGTATCAATATAACGTCAAGAGTATTTTTTGGTATACTGAATTATTATTACTCAATTATTTTGTTACAGTGCTAGAGTTTTGTTACTTGTTTAGTAGAACGAAACTCGTTTAGGTTTCAATGATTAAAATGTTTTTGTTTGAAATTAAATTTGCACAAACAGTGGTTTAACAAAGAATTTCAGTGTCACAGCCATGATTTAGCCTTGATTTAGAACTGTTTTGAAATACATCATAAAAAATCATATCGAATTGAAAGGTCACTGTATTAAGGTATGTATTGTGTCATGGTCTATGTATCGAGATATGTATCGCAACGTGGCCTAGGTATGGAGATATGTATCGTATCATGTCCTATATATCAAGATATGTATCTTATCGCAGCCTATGTATCCAAATATGTATCGTATCATGGCCTACAGTATGTATCGAGATATGTATTGTATCATGGCCTATGTATTGAGATATGTATCTTATTGTGGCCTATGTATCGAGGTATGTATCGTATTGGCAACTTCTGAATGATACCCAGCCCTAATCTGAAAGTCATAAGACGTTACACTTCGGACATCACCTCCATCACTTCCTCATGCATTATAATATTATTGACTAAACCCAACATGCACACAGGTTATATACTCATATTAGTTACATAAGTGTTTGGTTGTGAACAGAACACGGCTGTACAGAGCTGTGTGCTGCTGCCGCTGCGGCGGTGATGGGAGCCTGCTGCTGTGCGTAGGATGCCTCATGTCTCTTATTCTCTTTGATTCTTTTTTCTTTTTTTCAATCAAACACTCAGACCCTGGCAGCACATGTCTTTATATATGTTAGATGACTCTGCACTGGATGGAGACAATACTTTGAAAAGTATTTAGTTATAGAATACTGAATACCTGGTCTAATCAGAGTACTGTATTCTGAATACTTGGCATATTTTTGCATCGAGTGGCATTTAAATTTAAAAACAGTGTAAAGACGTAACAAAG
Source organism: Boleophthalmus pectinirostris (assembly GCF_026225935.1). Lineage (NCBI taxonomy): Eukaryota > Metazoa > Chordata > Actinopteri > Gobiiformes > Gobiidae > Boleophthalmus > Boleophthalmus pectinirostris. Next base: position 30,390,128 of record NW_026571175.1, read on the forward strand.
TATTAAAAACAGCTTCATGTTTGTTTCACTATTTGTTAGGCACAGAAAAATAACTGAATACATGAACAGAAAATACATATTCAGAATAATAATTTTGAGTAACTGTATTCTGGTACAGTTACTTTTTCATTTGGTGGTATTCAGAGTACAGTTACTTAAATTTAATTAAAAATCATGTCAATCAGTGCATGACGGTGCTTGATCACCAATGTTGGGAAGGTTACTTTTAAAATGTATTCCCCTACAGATTACAGATTACATACCCCAAAATGAAGTTTGTAATGCAATCCATTAAGTTACTTAAAGTGAGTAACGTAATCTGAATACTTTGGATTACTTGATATTGTCATGCTTTTTAAAACTACATGAATGTAGCAACCACATCCTGTTTATTGTCTTCAAATTGTCTGTTGAGCCCAAGTCTCCATGAAGAGGTTTTTGTTTGCTGTAGAGAAGCAAAGACTAGGATCTTAACACAAGATGTTTTATGTGCTAAAAGACAATAAAAATCCAGTCTTTCCTTAAGCATACTAAAAATATTATTGCTAGAGGAATGATTTTTATATGAGATCACTGCTGCCTTAAATTATGTCCACCTACTGTTAGGTGTCATAATGTTTATTAAAAAAAAAAAAAAAAAAAAAACACACTTTCAGTACAAACGTAAGTGCACCAGAGCCCAGTAAAACTGGATGTTTTTTACTCAAAATGATGCAGAATCAGATTATTAACAATGACGATTATTAATGACCTTGTCCATTATGTGACTGATGACACCAACATTAACAAGATGTTTACATTGCTCTTATTGCACGTGTTCTGTTTGGGTTTACCAGCAATCAGTGGAATTACCAAAATACAATTTTTGAAAATGGGATATAGCCCAAACTGTGAAAACAGGAAAATATCGCCATGTAATTAATTCATTTCAACAAAGTAACTGTAATCCAATTACCACTCACTGAAACAGTAACTGTAATTGAATACATTTACTCATAATTTGTACTCTGATTATGTAACGCCGGTACATGTAATCTGTTACTCCCCAACACTGTTGATCACACAATTTAGGCTTTAAACTGCACAATATTAGTAAAAAAAAACATAGAAACCATTGCTCTTATCATGTGTGCATGTGTGATTTTTCCTATGTTGTGTCTTTACACGATAATTTATGTGCAACTTTGTGTGAAAGTATTCTAAGTATTCAGAATACAGAACTCTGATTGGGCCATGTATCAGAATATGTTATAAAAGGTATTCAGTGTTCTGCAGCTACAGTATTCTTCACATCAATGGTGCATTTCCTATCATTACCTGCAAAGAAAAATACACAAGAACACACTACACGAGCAGTGTTTTCTATTTTTCTCATGGTTCTGTGCAGTTTGAAGCTTAACTTGAATATCCATCGCAATATTTACCTTTGATTTTAATCAAAGGTATATATTGTGAATGTCCACTGCAATGTGTCTTTGATTTCAAAAAAGTAACTCTGAATTTTACCAAATGCAAAAGTAACTGTACCAGAATACAGGTACACAAAACTAGTATTCTGAAAACCTATTCTCTGTGCATGTATTCAGTTACTTAACAACACTCAGAAAAGATTAACTTCTGGCTGTTGTGGTGCACCCTTTTTGTTTTTTTGCATCTTAATATGTATATTTCTGTCTTCTGATTGATTGTTCTGAGCATCTGAGCATGTGCAAGGCTATAGTATTGATTTTGGCAACGAAAGCACAACACAAGAATTATATAACTATCTTATTTGTCAAGATAACAAATTTTGAAGTGCACTATACTGCTGAAGAAAATATAGATAATAAACTAAACTAAAACTAAACTATGACTTGATTTATTGTTTTGAAAATGGTATATTAGGTAGTGGAGTAGACAACAAACACTTTATTCATTTGTTTATTATTATTATTATTTTTTTTTTCAAAGGCAATTTTAAGAGTTTACACATTCTTGCAAGTCTAAATTAATAAATATGTTTTAAAATTTGGTGATTATAGAAATCTCCCTCTGGGTGGCACTGTTGACTGTCCCAAGAGAGTTTGACTACAGACTGATCACTTCTCATACTGATACACAGCTTTACTTAATTTTTATGTTGAAGTGTTAATGTATGGATGTATAATTGCAACAAGAGGTGGAGAATGTCAGATATCCTCATTTTTTAATAAAATATAAGCCTGTATAGTGTGATTTTTACTTCAAATCCAGCCAAATTGCATTATTATTCATTATTTTTATTGATTTGTTTTATTAATGTATTTAGTATAATTTGTAGCAGTGAGTATTTTGTAAAAACTGCAAACTAAAATAATTTGAATATTTTTACTTTTCTCCTGCTCTCGCGAGATCATCTTCAAATGAGACTTCACTTAGAACGCGCAATTTAAACTTTATTTATTTTTTATTTATTTACTTAATTATTTCACCTCTTAATGTACATAACCATATTACAACTACAAAACTTAAAATGTTTGGTAGTTTTTATTTTTTATTTTTATTTTTTTTAATTTCACGCCGCATACGCCCTTCTCGCCTCCACTACACCGCACGCCTCCACTCCCCGGTCATTTGCGCGTCCCTCCAGGCAGTACTACCTACCACTACTACCGCTGCACCAACTCTGCCCAGTCCACAGCCCCTCAGCCCAGCCTACAGGAATGTCAAGCGAACCGGACCGCAACGGCATCATGGGTACGTCCATTTCACACTTTTACACCCGCATTTAAGCTCGCAGATGCTAAGTTTCACGCTAACTTTTACGCTCACGCACGGAGAGGCATGTTTACAAACGCGATCAAACTTCCACCGCTGCGATTCCTGTTCAACTTGTTAGCTTAGCACCGTAATTAACTGATAATTTAACACCAGAAAAGGGAACCGCTTTGCAGTTTTGGTTGATTTATCGTAAAAGGTTAATCGGAATGATCCAAGCCGAGTTCTTCCGGGGAAATTAAGCTATTTTTGAAGCCATCGCACGCTCCTTTTCTGCCGCCCACATGCTGCGCGGCTCTGGCTCCAGCAAGCGACTCATGCATTCAATTCTGGGGCAAAAAAAGTTGTGCAAAAGTGCAGAGAAACTGTACCAGAAAACCAGCATGCAGTTACTTTTTCTAATTTTGTGGTATTCAGAGCACAGGTACTGAAATCTAACTAAAAATCAACAACACATGACGGTCCTTGCACAAAATTTAGGCTTCAAATTGCACAATATTATTAATAAAATTGAAACCACAGCTCTTATAGTGTGATTTTTTCCCTATGTTGTTGCTTTACATTCTCTGCAACTCTGTGTGAAAGTACTTTAAGTATTCAGAATACAATACTCCAACAGTGTGTCAGAATATGTTATAAAATAAATTTTAAAGCAGATATTCAGTATTTTGCAGCTGCATACATTTGCAAAGTATTCTTCACATCACCGGTTATGCATTTCCTGTCACTACCTGCGAGGAAAACTACACAAGGACAAACTACAAGAAGTATTTTCTATTTTTCTATATGATTATGTGCAGTTTGAAGCTTAACTTGAATATCCATCGCAATATATACCTTTGATTTTAGAAAAGTAACTCTGAATACCATCAAATGAAAATATACAGGTGCACAAAACTAGTATTCTGAGTAACTACCATATTCTTTGTGCATGTATTCAACACGGGGTAAAAATTAGGTTCTGACTGATGTGATTCACCCCCTTTTTTACATCTTAATTTGTATATTTCTGTCTATATTCTCGCAAATCTTTGTAGTTTATTTTGATTATAGGCTGTGCTTGCTTCCATACGTTTGTAGTTCACGTTAAGCTGTAGACATAATTGTCAAAGTTGGGTATATAAACATCCCAAATGTCATTAAGAGGGTATGAGAGGCGACGTTTTTCTTTCTGTTTGGTAGAATTTTGGAAATAAATGTACAATTTGATCATAAAATTCATTAAAATCTATTACTTACAACAACAAGTGTTAAAGATGTAGAGTGTAGGGTGACCAGGCGACCTTATTTACCCGGGACAGTCCCAGTTTTGAGCCTTGTGTCCCCTGTTCCAGCAGGTTTATACAAAACCAGTGATTTGTCCCAGTTTTATACAGAAAAATGTCCCAAGTGTCCCTATTTTTAACCAATTTGATCTAAAACAGGACTAAACTAAGACTAAACCAGTCTAATTTGATCCCTACCAACAGTAAAGAGGAGCAAAAATTGTCATCTGTTTTGCCAAAACACAGAAAAGTTTGCGAAGTACCATAAAACAAAAACGTACAAATGAAAATGTACAATGTTATTTGCTCTTTTCACCATTCTAACCCAGGTGTGTCCTAGTTTTGAATTTAGTACTGTGCAACTTTTCTGGTTGAGGTTACACTACGCCTGTCATCACTTTGCCTGGGTTAGGCTTGCCAGGAATGTTCCACAGTATGGCATTAAACTGTGTAGCCAACATTTAATCGATTACATGTGTTTTTATTGCTCGAAAAACATGCATTCTTCCTTTAGGTTGGGCTTGCCTCGGCGCAGACCTGACCCGTAACTTGGCCTGGTCGTGTTACCTGCTTGTGTCCATGGAGATAGAAAAGACTGTGGAACATTCAGGCAAAGCAATATTATTTATCATGGACAAGCAGCTGGCGTATTCTCCATTAGAAAAGTTACACAATGCACCTTTCAAAAGTTTAAACCTCCACATTTTGACTCAGTGGTGATGAAATGACTTGATCAATAAGATGTCAACTTTGCACCAGTTTCTGTTCTTTGTGGACCAATAATTACATAACCATAAACTAGATTAGTCTGAATCTGTTTATATCATGTTTTAAATAGTTAATCGCTACGGCAACGCTCTCATTTTCCATCGCTCTGAAAACCCAGTGATTGGCTATTTATTTGGATCTTTAAAATGGAATTAACACGTAAACCCAACTGTACTGATTATGGAATGGAATTATTTTATTAATACAAGTCTCTAATATACACAGTTCAGATCCATTTGATATGAAAAAGTTCCTATAAAAACATTCCTTTAGTGATTATTTTCTTGTAATTGTAGAATTGCATGCAGAACAAATCACTCAAAGGACGTATATTACACAAAATTGACTCTTGTGAGCTTAAAGCCGTGTTATAATTTTGATATCTCATCACAAATCTACTAGGGATGTAACAGTAACCGAAATATCGTGATATCGTATTGTCAAAATTCTCACAATAATATCGAATTACAAGTTTCTTTGCTTAAATTAAGAGTTATGGTGCAACAGCATCTAAAAAAAGAGAGGGAACTACATAGACCATGATCCTTTGCTCCATTTCAGTGTAGATTACAAGAAGAAATAACAGTTCTAAGCACTTTAAAGTCTTAGTTCTTTGGATTAAGGCTTGTCGAGGCATTTTAAGAGGAAAAAGTCCACAAAATATCGCAATAAATATCGTACCATGAGATATATATTGTGAAAATATCGTACCGTGAAATTTAGATATTGTTACATCCCTAATCGTGAGACTCACCACCATACCGCGAGCTTTCCCACGATATCGCAATAAATATCGTACCGTGATGTTCCTATCGTGATACTTGGATATCGTTACACCCCTAAAATTTCTCTTTTTTCTCTTTTTGTCATTGTTTGTCTTCTCATGTAAAGCGTCTTTGGGTATCTTGAAAAGCGCTATACAAGTGTTATGTATTATTATGTTTTGTTATTATTAAAATCTACCCAGAGTTGTGTTTTGTTTCAGTTGCACATTTTGAGTAACCCTTTATTAGTTACTCAGTAATCTGTCTACTTCTCCAAATCTCAAAATGCTCTGTTCCATCTTGTGATAACTTGAAAACTACTGCTTCATGACAACAACTATCTTTTCCTTTTTTAGATAAATGGAGATACCAGGGCTGAAATTATCCAAATGATTCTAGTGAAGGTGTATGGAGTTTAAAAACACAGTGGAGCACTTCCTGTATAACAAAAATGAAACAAAACACAACTCCAGGTCTGTTTATGATGGAAACAACATTATAACGTAGATCAGAAAATAGTAGAGGTGTAACGATATCCAAGCCTCACGATACCATATCGCCACGGTATGAACCTCACGGTACGATACGATATTTATTGCGATATCGTGGGAAAGCTCACGATTAGGGATGTAACAGTATCTAAATCTCTTACGATAGTTACGCAATATTGTCACGATATACATCTCACGATACGATATTTATTGCGATATTTTGACTTACAAGTTTCTTCATGTAGTCTGCAGTGAAATAGAGCAAAGGATCATGGTCTATGTAGTTCCCTCTGTCTTTTTTTTAAACTATTGCTGCACCATAACTCTTAATTTAAGCAAAGAGACTTGTAATTTGATATATTGTGATGGTCCAAGATATTATTGTGAGAACTTTGAGGATACGATATCACAATATTTTGATTATTTTTACTCTACTATTGTAATATTGGCCCGTTAATGTCCTTTTATTGGATTTTCGTGAGATCTAGAGGTCTGGTGGGGGGTCTGTTCTTTGAGGGAGTCTGTTGTCGTCTGTTGTTTGGACAGTGGCAGTGACAGAGCACAGATGGCACCACAACGGTGACAATAATACCACAGGTAGTGTACGGCTCGAAATACTTGCTGTTTTTAAGTAAGTTCATTATATTCAGTTAGTGTAGTTGTTTTCAGATTATGTCTGGGTAGTTTATCGAATTCGAATCAGTCATTTTTAATTGTTAGTGAAATCGTGTTGTGTTTTTTTTTTTTTTTTTGGTTGGGGGTCTGTCACCTGCTTGTTTCATTGTTCTGCCTGGAATGTTCCACAGTATGACTTTAAACAGCTCTACTTTACTTTTTTTTTTTATTACAGGTGGTTTTGTAGCTCAAAAATACCTATAAAAACAGGCATTCTGACTGTGACAAGGGTCGCCTGTCCACAGATCTGACCTGTAGCTTGGTCTGGTTTGGTCTCCATGAAGACAGAAAGATTCCCGACAGAGCAATAACATCTCCTCCACCAGCAAAGTTGCACAATTCACCTTTTAAACTGAGAGCTCTTAACCAATCCTCTGTCAGTAAAATCTTGTGGTTTTGGAGCAGAGTTTGAACTTTGGAGGAATGCATTTTTGTTTTGGCAACAATTAAACGTCTGTTGTGTTTGAAAGCACATTTTTTAAATAAGAAAACAGAGAATTTAATCGAAAATCAAGATTTATTGATATGGGGAAATAAAAATGTGATTCTTTATTTTGACTTATCGACCAGGCCTATTTCAAATCTAAAATATGAAGATGTCCCGCTTAAAACAGGGCAAGAGTTGATAGTCCAGCAACATGAGATACTAACAAACTGTAAATATGATCATGCCTTTACTTATAAAATGTACGTGTTGTGATGGAGTAAAAAAGCAGTCAAAAATGTCGGGGGTAGGGGTGTGGAAAAATTTAATCGAAATATCGATATATCGTATCATTTCATGTGATTATACAGTATCGATATCATGGGCTGCTGTATCGATGTATCACCAAGAGTATTTTTTGGTGTATTTTACAAAATTATTTTGTTACAGTGTTACAGTTTTGTTGCTTGTTTAGGTTAAGGAAACTCGTCTACGCAACTCAACATTTGACATTTTCACTGTTTTGATGATTAAATTGTTTGTGTTTCATATGAACTTTGCACAAGAAGTGGTTTAACAAAGACTTTTAGTATCGCAGTCACAATTTTAGCTATTATTTTTTATTGAACCACATCGAATTGATTTGAATTATTTCATATCAAAGCATAAACTCACTGTATCAAGATATGTATCGCATCGTGGCTTATGTATCGAAGTATGGATCGTATCGGCAACGTCTTAATCATACCCAGCCCTAGTCGGTGGCACTTTTGGAAATATTATAAAAGTCCTTTATTGGTTATGTGAGACAGACCAACACATATATAGTGTATGTTAGATGATCTCGAACTTGCTTTGTTTTGGTAATAATAAAGCAGAAGGAGCTATACTGCTGCTATGGTCTTATCTTTTTTCCTTTTCAATGGTGCGGATTGAACAAATATTATGACATATCACAATATTGACAACACAAACAGCCCATTATTGCGTAAAAATTAAAGAAAAAAAAAAGAAAATTTAAAGTAGTTTTGTCATGATATAGGGCTGGGTATCATTCAGAAGTTGCCGATACGATACATATGCCATGAAACAATACATATCTCAATACAGTGCACTTTCAGTTCCATACGATATATTTCAAATCGATTCGATATAAAGGCTAAATCATGGCTGTGATACTAAAAGTCTTTGTTAAACCACTTCTTGTGCAAAGTTAATCTGAAACACAAACATTTTAATCCTCAAAACAGTGAAAATGTCAAATGTGTTAAATTAATAATAATTAATAATTCATAAATAAATTACTTTCCTTCCTCTAAAAACTGTAGCTCTGTAACAAAATAATTTAGTAAATTTATCAAAAAATACTCTTGGCAATATATCGATACAGCAGCCCATGATATTGATACTGTATCATCACATTAAACAATACGATATTTCAATATTTTCGGACACAGTTATCATGATACTAAAATTTCAAACTCGATTTTGATACTCGGAAAGTGAATATATTCTTGATTATGTGCAGTTTGAAGCTTAACTTGAATGTCCACTGCAATATGTACCTTTTTGATTTTAGAAAAGCAACTCTGAATACCACCAAATGAAAACATACAGATACACAAATCTAGTATTCTGAATAACTGCCGTATTCTCTGTGCATGTATTTACAGTTTACAATACCGCAATAAAGATAGAAATCCTAATTTTTTGTAATTTTATGTTTGAAAATGATATTCTATAATAGTACTTTCTTTATGATGTCTTATACTAGTTCTGATAAAGGTCAAAACGACACAAAAACTCAAATTTTGTGAACGGTCGATACTTGCTCAATTGGGAAGCTAATTTAAATTCCCTGTTTTAAAAGGAATGTCCTTCAAATAGGAAATTAGTTCTAATTAGAAATACCATGCAGGCAGGAACAGGACAAGACTTGTGGTAGTTAATATGAAGCTATGTGCATTGTCATTATTTTGAATTACCGCAACAGATGAAATTATAGTGAATTAGTCGACTGTAGTGGATCGGAACTCATCAATTTTAAACACATAGACCCAAGAGCATGTGAACAAGACTCATTATTAGGGCTGGGTATCATTAAGAAGATGCCGATACGATACATATTTCGATACAGTGAACTTACGACTCAATACGATATATTTCAAATTGATTCGATACCGTTCAATAAAAATAAAGGCTAAATCATGACTGTGATACTAAAAGTCTTTGTTAAACCACTTCTTCTTGTGCAAAGTGAATATGAAACAAAAACATTTTAATCCTCAAAACTGTGAAAATGTCAAATGTGTCGCATGCGCTGCAAAAAATTAAATCTAGCCAAGTTAAGATGACTTGAATTAAGAAAGTTTTATCATGATTTGAGTAAATTCCACTTGACAAGTTAAATGATCTATCAGCGGAATACGATTTTTTGTTCTTAAAATATCAAAATACAACTTGCTACACTTAAAAAAAAGAAAAACGGCAACCCTTAAAATAAGAAATGAAATTGAATGTCGCTTGAATTTAGAAAAACACTTATTCCATTGGTAGAGTCGACTCAGATAAAGTCAAATGTTCTTAATTTTCATTTTAACTAAACGTTTTGCTCCTTCCACTAAACAAACAACAAAACTGTAGCGCTGTAACAAAATAATTTAGTAAAATACACAAAAAATACTCAATACGCGATATGTCGATACAGCAGCCCACGATATCGGTACTGTATCATTACATTAAATGACACAATATAGCGATATTTCAATATTGTTGCACAGCCCTACTCATTATGTAGTACAGACCGGAGCAGACCCTGAGTACACGTACACACACACACACACACACACACACGTCTGAAGTATTTGACATATTTACGCGTGTCTCCAGTTTCACTCGGGCTGACTATTATTACCACTGCATTGTTGACCAGATTAGCACACTCAGCTATGTAACTTTTCTTGTTATGGAGCTTGGTATTTGATATATGATGCAAGCTTCCATAATAGTGAGGGTGTATCTGCTCTCAGTATTAGGAGGCTTTATCGTATTACCCTGAAAGCCTCTAGACTAAAATGCATTTATTGTAATTTGATGGAATTTGCCCAGACCACAGCGTTTGCTTTGAGTAGCCAAGAGAAAAAGCACTATTAAAAAGTACTTCTTAATTTAAGTGTTCTGTTCGTTGGAAATATTACAACAGTGACTTTGTTTACATGTCTTATGTTACGCAAAATTAACTCTTGTGAGATTTAAGCCATGTTAGAATGTTGTTATCTCATCAGAAACATAACCGGAGTTGTGTTTTGTTTGGTTCACACGTTTGAGTCATACTGTCAGTCTACTAGAGCTGGGTATCTTTAAGAAGTTGCCAATACAATACATAGAACACGATGCGATGCATATCTCGATACAGTGAGCTTTCGATTCAAGATATTTCAAATCGATTCGATATGAAGGCTAAATCATGGCTGTGATACTAAGTCTTTGTTAAACCACTTCTTGTGCAAAGTTAACATGTAACACAAACATTTTAATCATCAAAACACTCAAATATGTTGCATAAACGAGTTTCCCTCCTCTAAATAATAGGGATGTAACAATAACCAAAATATCATGATATCGTATCGTCAAAAGTCTCATAATAGTATCGTGGGCTGTCACAATATATCGAATCACAAGTGTCTTTGCATAAATGCGTGGTTTTATAGTAGCAACAGTTAATAAACATAGAGAACTACATATCCCATGATTCATTTCAGTGCAAACAACATGAAGAAATGTGTTTTTTTTTTTTTTAATTCTTGGGATTATGATGGAAATAATTCACACCAAAGTCTTATCAAGGTATTTTAAAAGCAAAAAAGTGTTCCATCTTAGGGACAGCCTCTTCAAAATATCGCAGTAATTACCGTGAAATGCATATCGTGATAATATTGTACTGTGAGATTTGGATATTGTTACATGCCTAGAATATGACAATAAATGTTGTACCAAATGACTGGTCAAAGCATTTTATAATGTCAGTCTTGTTATTATGTATAATATAATAAAATCGTGAGCCTCCCCATCATATCGTGAGCTTTCCCATGATATCGCAATAAATATCGTGGAGCACTTTCTGTATTATCACATGACATCACAAGGTGGGACAGAGTGTTTGCTGTCTGAGAAAAGAACTCGGCCTAAATATGCAGGGTATTTATATTGAACATTTATGAATGAAACAAAACACAACTCCAGGTCTGTTTTAGATGAAGAAATAGCATTATAACAGATCAGAAAATAGCATAATATGGGCCTTTTACTTTTTTTGTTTAAACAAATTGCAAAATCTGATCTGAGTAATTAGAGGGACCTTGATCAGAGATGACTTTTGCTGAATTTTAATTGTCTTAGAGCTCATAAAATCTTTTAATAATCTGTTTTTGAGTGGGCATGTCAACCAAAGATACATAGAAGCTGTAGTTGGGACATGTTCTGTCATAATTTCTTCGAAGTAATTCTTGCATTCTTGACGCAACGAAGTCTAAACTTGTAGAAATGCAAAGCAACAGAGGTTTTATTGTCCAGTATGAAAATCCTTCCAAGGTAAAAAGTAGATCTCTTTGTTGCGCAGACTGTCACTAAACTCTACCAAAACATTGTAGACCACTCCTCAAAGCCTTGTAACCAGTGTCGTAAATCCTGCACGGTTCCAAACATCATCTCTTCTTCTCTTTTCTTATTCATCCTTGTAATTTCTTTATCAGATGTTTTTTGTGTTCATGACTTATTTCTGTAACTCCCCGACAGTTTATGTGGAAATTTCTCATTGTGACTTTAGCCATAAACCTGATCAATCTTCAATCCAAATAGTTTTTATATTTTGATTCCTCTTGCAGACTTGTTGCGATCACTTCAGTGTATGGCCACGATCTTGTAATTCGATATGGATTTTTTAACCGATATTTGCCAATACGATATTTAAAATCCATAGCAATGCCCACAACTACGCCTGGGTATCGTTTAGAAGTTGCCGATACGATACATATCTCGATATATATAGGCCATGATACAATACATATCTTGATACAGTGAGCTTTCGGTTCGATACGTTCTATTTCAAATCTATTCGATACGGTTCAATAAAAAATATCATGGCTGTGTCTTTGTTAAACCACTTTTTGTGCAAATTAATATGAAACACAAACATTTTAATCATCGAAAACAGTGAAAATGTGAAATGTGCCGCATAAATGAGTTTCCTTCCTGTAAACAAGCAACAAAACTGTAGGTGTAACAAAATAATTTAATAAAATATACCAAAAAATACTCTTGGTGATATATCGATACAGCAGTCCCTGATAACGAATACTGTATCATCACTAGGGATGTGCAAGAATATTTAAATATCAATATATCATATAGTTTAATGTGATGATACAGTATTGATATTGTGTTCTGCTGTATCGATATATCACCAAGAGTATTTATTGGTGTATTTTACTAAATTATTTTGTTACAGTGCAATAGTTTTGTTGCTTGTTCAGAAAAAGGAAACTCATTTATGCGACACATGTAACATTTTCACTGTTTTGGTGAGTAAAACCTTTGCTTTTCATATGAACTTTCCACAAGAATCGAAACTTATCGAATCGATTTGATATATATCTATCGAATTGAAAGTGCACTTTATCGAGATATGTATCGTATCAGCATCTTCTTAATGATACCCAGCCCTAGTCATCACATTAAACGATACGATATATTGATATTTCGATATTTTTGCACACCCCAACCCACAACTTTATCATAAGTTGAAGTTAAAATCACAAATTAACTTTTCACTTTAACAAAAATGTATCTGTCTGGAATATAAAATTATTAGTTACATATTTGTGTAAAAATACAGTAAAATTACACTGTTGTATTTCCACTTTTGGCGTTGGTTTGTTCAAAAAAGGGCACAGAGACAGAGAATGGAGCAGTACAAAAAATTAAATCAAACATTGGCATCAAATATTGGTATTGAATGGTAACATCAACTGACACCAAAATCGATATCGGCCGATCTCTATAATTCACCAAGAAGCCGCACTAATTCTCATCTTGCTACATCATAGTGAGGCGGTGATATTGTACACGAGCCACACCAGATACATAGAATCTTGGTATTAACATGTCGTGAAGAGAATTTGATCTTATTGTGTTGCAGTATACCGTACGCCCCGCAGCTCCACTCAAGCTCTTACTCAGCCCAGACTCTGAACGTGTTGCTTTACTGAACTTTCTTTGCTCTCTGACTCTCCCCCCTCGGGCTACATCACAGAACCTGCGTCTGAGCCAACGTTAAACAAGTTGGTATTAAAGGTGCACTGTGTAACTTTTTGTTTGGAGGTCCGTCGACTGCTTGTTTCGATGGATATGTCATTGCTGCCTGGAAACTGTTTAAAAACAGCTCTACTTTACAAAAATACCTAGAAAAACAGGGATTCTGACTGTGAGCGGGGTCGCCTCTCCACAGATCTGACCTGTACTTGATGTCCATACAGATAGATACCGTGAAACATTCCAGACAGAGCAATAACATCTCCATGAAGAAACGTATTCTCCACCAGAAAAGTTACACAATCCAACATTTAAGTAAAAAAAACAACATATTAATCAAATTTTCATCAAGAAATTCAGAAATTTTCTTTGTGTTGAATAAATGGTACTGATTAAAAGTCTGTCTTGTTTACGCTCGTGTAATCAGTAGGGCTGGGTATCATTAAGAAGTTGGCGATACGATACATACCTCGATACAGTGCACTTTTGATTCGATACGATATATTTCAAATCCATTCGATATGTTTCAGTAAAAAATAAAGGCTAAATCATGACTGTGATACTGAAAGTCTTCATTAAATCACTTCTTGTGCAAAGTTAATATGAAACACAAACATTTTAATCATCAAAACAGTGAAAATGTCAAATGTGTCACAGAAACAAGTTTCCTTCCTCTGAACAAGCAGCAAAACTGTAGCGCTGTAACAAAATAATTTAGTTAAATATACCAAAAAATCCTCTTGGCAATATATCGATACAGCAGCCCATGATATCGATACTGTGTCACCACATTAAACGATACAGTTAGGGGTGTGCAAAAATATTGAAATATCGATATATTGTATCATTTAATGTGATGATACAATATCGATATCATGATATGCTGTATCGATATATTGCCAAGAGGATTTTTTGGTATTTTTAACTAAATTATTTTGTTACAGTGCCAGTTTTGTTGCATGTTTAGAGAAAGGAAATTTGTATATGCGACACATTTGACATTTTCACTGTTTTAATGAGTAAAATGTTTGTGTTTCATATGAACTTTGTAACTTTGAAATTTGAGGTATGTATCATATCGGCAACTTCTTTATGATACCCAGCCGTAGATAGAGTATATGGATATTTTAATATTTTTGCACAACCCTAGTACCGTATTTTCCGCACTTTTATGCGCTCTGGATTATAAGGCGCACTGTCATTGAATGGTCTATTTTCGAACTTTTTTCACAACTAAACCGCACCGGACTTTAAATGAAACACAACAGTTGGTTGTTCAGTTGTGGCGTGTAGGGAGGGTGCTGTCTGGGACCGCTGGATTGTCGGCGTGTTCGCAGTGACTCAGTTGTTCAGTTGTGTCTAGAAGCGGCACGTCGCGCTCACTTTTTCAGTTCGTTTCTCCAGTTCGTTCCTCCGTTCCGTTCCTCGTCGGCGTGGAGTGATGAGTGTGTCTGTGGGTGTTTTTCGCGGTGCGGTGGCTGTCTGCTATGTGTGTGTTTGCTTGCGGTGTGGCTTTGTAGTTTACTGAAGTCTTGCTGGGACACCTTAGTTGATTCGTGTATAGGGCGCTCTGGACTGTGGGGCGCGCGGTCGTTTTTTGACGGGGTTGGAGGCTTTTGAACGCACCCTATAGTCCAGAAAATACGGTAATCAGTTGAACAAATGAACTTGAAAAAACAAAATCAGACAGTTTGAAGAGGAAAAATGTCATTCACCTTTAAGCCATATTGCCTAGAACTACATTTATTAGCTGAATCTAAAGATCTACTATAAACTATAATGTAAACCTCCCCTTCATGTTACACTCTTATCTCTCTGTCTCATACTTTTGCGTAGCTTTTGGCAACACTTCAGTAGAAAATCGTACATACATTTCTTTAAAACAGATTATCAACATGAGTGGTGCTAAATTTTCATAATATACTGCGATGAAAGAACATTTATATTTTTGTCAGAGCCCTGAAGCCAAAGTGTAAAATGGCTGTGTAATTGTGCTGTAGATGTGTGTGACCTCTGCATGAGCCTCGGTGCAGTAAGCCCCTGAGCTAATCCCATTACACACACAAGGCTCAGGTCTACTGTCTGAGTGACGGGCCACTGTCAGACGCACAACCACAGACGCACAAGCTCTCGGTACCGGAAAGTCCAGTGAAAAATGGTTGTACGGGTTTAAATCCCCGTATCATTCATTCATTTGTTTTTCAAAATAAAACCAAAAAATAAGAAAACGAAAAAACAACTATTTTCTTCATTATTTGTCTCCAAAACCAAAATGAAAAAAAGGAAAACGATTTGTTTTTTTCAGGGTTTTTATTTAGTGTTTAAATGAATAATGAAAAAAAAAAAAAAAAAAAACGGATAATGGACGTTTCCCGTTTCAGTGACTTAAACTACGATGCCGGACTTTTGCGCCGCATACGGACTGAACCAGGACTGAATCAGGACTAAACCGTTTTCCGTCCTGGTCTGGTCCCAGTCTGGTTTCGGTCTGGGTTCCGGTCTGGTCTCGGGTTCGGTCTCGGGTCTCTGGTCCCGGTCTCGGCCCTGTTCCTGGTCTCAGTCCCGGTCTAAGTCCTGGTCTTAGTCCCAGTGTGGTCCCGGACTTAGTTCAGTCTGGTATCGCAGTTTAAGTCACGAAAATGGGAAACAGCTGTTATGTTTGTTTTTTTTTTTTGTTTGTTTGTTTGTTTTTTTAATCGAAAACTGAACAACCAAATCATTATCCGTTTTTTCATTTTGGTTTTGGAGACAAATAATGAAGAAAACTGTTGATTTTTCGTTTTCTTATTTTTGGTTTTATATTGAAAAACGAATGAAACACAGATTTGTTTACGTAGCAGTACAAATTGGGGCGATATGACCAAAAATACAATTGTAGATTTTTCTGGAAGTCAGAGCAGGGACTGTAGTGTTTCAGATGGCAGAATGTCTTTACATTTTCACTCTTAACATATGATTTATATAATCAACTGGGAACCACTTTAAATTACATTTGTGTAGAGACCTAATTGTATTTGATTGTAATATCCCTGCTTTTCAAGTAAGAAAGTCTTGGTTCATTATAATCAAATATATAAAACTATCAATTATTAAAACCCAAATTAGTCAAATCCATTAAATTAATTGCCCAGCCCAAGTACGTCTAATGGTCACTGCTGGATATTGTTTGATATATCTCTCTAAAATGCATCTTCTGTGACCATTATTTTTAAACTACAGTGAAGTTTGAACTTGTTGTCTCAAATTAAAATTGTTTTCTCTACATTTGACCGATCTTTCAGTTTGTGCAGAACAGAAACAGTGGAACATTTGCTTGGTTTCGAACGTTGAACCTTGTTTTTTTTCTCCTAACCAAATACACCGTCTCTACATTTCCTCACAGGAAGATGAACAGTCTTTGTGTATCTGCAGAGGCATCAGTCTGGAGCAAAGTCTTGTGTGCGACAGTGTATGACATAGAACTCGGTGTGATACTGTATGACATAGAACTCGGTGTGATACTGTATGACATAGAACTCGGTGTGATACTGTATGACATAGAACTCGGTGTGATACTGTATGACATAGGTGTGTAATAGTGTATGGCATAGCTGTGGTTCTCGGGGGTCGTGGGAAGGCCTCTGCTGCTGTTTCGAGCTGTGCGTCTGAACTGACTGGACCTCCTCTGTAACTCTGGGCTTCCTGTAGCTTCACCACATGTTTCCTCTACAACGGCAGCTGCAGCATCTGTCTGTGCAGCTCTGTAAAGCACTGATTTCACTTTCCCTCAAGCGATGGTGGAGGGTGGTGTCTGTCTATTGTCTGGGTTGGTTCCTAGACTTCTTTTGTAGGCTTCTTTTCAGTCAGAAAGAGAGTGCCACGTTGTGATAAGATTTTAGGTTATTTATCTATTAGATGTTGATTGTAGTTGCCAGAATTTGACACCCATACTTAAAGGAGCACTGTGTAATTTTTCTGGCAAGAGTCTGCAACCGGTTTGTCTCCATGGAGATGTTAATGCTTTGGTTTAAATTGTCCACAGTATGGCATTAACCTAATCTGTCTGCATTTATTCAGCTACAGGTGTCATTTATTGCTCAAAAATATCTTAAAAAACATAAATTCTTACTGTGAGTGGCGTCGCCTCTCCACAAATCTAACCTGCGATTTGCCTTCTAAGTCTGTATGGAGATTCTTATGTTTATGGATATACTGTGGAACATTTTAGGCACATCTCCATGGAGACAAGCAGGTGACAGACCCTCCACCGGACAAGTAACACAATGCACTTGTAAAGAAACTGTATGTACCCTGTGCTCTTACAGATTTAAAAAGAAGTATTACAATCATAACTAAACTTAGATTATGAACCTAAACCTATAACAGATACTAGTTTTTTGAAAAAGCTCAGAACCTCCAGAATTCACTCACTTTGCCACGTTTGCTTTAATTCTGAATAAAAATAATTTAATTCTGAATAAAAATGTACTCCGCTTTCAAAAGACCATGTAAACACTCGATTCCTAATGAAAATGATTATTCTGAATTAAACTTAATTCCAAAGTAAATGGGTGGTTTATTCCGATTTTAAAGCCAAATTTATTTATTCCTCAATCATGTAAACGTAAAAATAATTCTTGTCATTGGGGTTGCCCTTCTGACGATGCAATCCGGACGATCCGGCTCCACCAGTCCTCTCTTCCGACTTTCATCCACTGCTCTTTGGATTTGTGAGCGGGATGCGGGAGTGGGCTGAGGTAGAGCAGCCGTTGACTCAGTTTGTCTTCTTCCTCCCTTCTCCGACACTCTTCCCTTCTCCTCCTCAGCCGACAGACGTAAAGCGTGATGATGAGAGAATTCTCCAGCTGCGGAACGACTGCGAAAAAAGTTTGGATCATGTTTGTGTCCGTGGCTTAATGACAAACTGAGATGACAGAAAAGCCAGTAGCAGCTGTCGGTCGACGTAAATAGGTTCATGTCCCTGTCCCTTCCCGACCCCTGGACGTTGAGCTGAATTAAATAAAGACAATTTAATGTGTTTTCCATGTAAACCTCAATTCGGAATTAATATTTCCATGTAAACTCAAAGGAGAATATTTTAATTCAGAACTATTTAATTCGGAATTAAAAAACATCATGTAAACACTGCAGAGGCTGGACTAGCACTGGTCCATGATTATCTGCAGGTAGGTAGTGATGATTCAGATCAGAGAGATGTAATGTATTTTAGGTTTAAACCAGCTGGATTTCATCATTCAGAGTGGCAACGCAAATGAGAGACTCACGTGAGGCTCATTCTGCTTCTGTTTGGATTAGGGATGGGCATGATTAGTTGATTAATCGATAATTGATCATTAAAAATTTCATCGATAACGTTCATTTTAATCGACAAACCGAATGTAGGTTGCTGTGCTGTGCGTAGCGTGACCAATCAGGGGTCCGTACATGTGTCTCTCTGCACTCAGAAGGAGCGAGACACAAACATTCGGTCAGCCTGCAGCGTACCGAAATGCAAATGCGTATTTAACGATGATTTGTACAAGAAATTTCACGCTTTCCGTTTTCTCGGGACAAGTGTGAGTCCATGTGCACAGTGTACAAAGCAGGTACATATGTTTCGGTGTCCAGTGGGAAAAAGTTTTGTCAGGTGAGAGTCGCTCAATGTCGATGACGAGTCCCACCACTCCCTCCCCCCGTACGGTGTCCTGGTTTTGACAAACACAAATCTGGTCACACTAACCTGTATTTCACTGAGTCGTGTCTTTTAATCCGACAGAAGTTGAACCGCATCAGCGACACAAGAGCTGTAGTTTTATCTTCGCTTAGTTTATGCAAATTAGCGATGTGGTTTTAAGTTTCGTTTCTGTGAGAGTTGAGCAAAATTGAATTAAACACAATATAATCTCAAACGGGCTGATGTGGCTCTAGAGTCGTTATGCTTTATATGTCGTAAAGTTGAATTTATTTATGCAGATTAGTAGTGCAGATATAATAGTAATAGTAATAATAACGATGATCATTTTAATATAAAAACGTTAATGATTAATCGATAATTGATTGTTAATTCTTCCGACGATCGATTAAGAAAATTTCATCGAATGCCCATCCCTAGTTTGGATAAAAATGTCCAGTGTTTTTGTTGCTACGAATAAATCAGCTTCAGAATTGTTGAAAGTAAGAGCTATATTTGACTTGAACATGTGTGAATGGACTTGCCTTTTCACACACATTTAACCAGTAACTTTGCCCTTTGACGTCATTTGCTGGTCTCCGTGGAGATCGAGAAGTTTCATGTTAACCTGTGGAACATTCAGGCCATAAACAGTATGTTTCTTTAACCGACAAACACTACACTGTGAACTTGACCACAGTGTTTCAGACATCTGACAGTTTTTCGAGTCCGTTTTGAGGTGTCATTTCCACTGCAGGCCAAAAGTATCTTCTCTAACCTCCGGCCCACTTCTCGTACGATGTAACACTCTCCAAATGTGCTTATGTGTTCACGCAGCTGGGCCCTCTGCATTCTATCACGTCTGTCTGCTGCAGAGGACGGCCCAGGAGGGAGCAGGTTTGTGTCAGGGTGTCATAATGAGAGGAAGAGGAGGATGCGCAGTGAAGAGGCGGGAGTGAGATGGTGACAGCTTCCATAAACACGAAGCAAATAACTGTGATAATGCTGCGCTGTGGTCCTCTTCTGGTTCTGCTGATGAGCTTAGCAGATGAAGGAGGAGTGAAAACATTTTTGGGCCTTGTAACCGCGCAGGTTGATCCAAAAACGCAGACAGAATAACTCAGGACAGAGTTAAAGCAACAGTTTGAATGTTTAATGATCCTATATTACACTAAATTGACTCTTGTGAGCTTTTAGCCATGTTATAATGGTGCCTCATCAAAAACAAACCTGGACTTGTGTTTTGTTTCATTCACACATATTTGAGTAATTCTTTGTTTTTAGTCTGTCTACATCTCCAAAGCTCAAATGCTCTTTTACCTCTTTGTTTTGTAGAGATCGCTAATTCTAGGGCTGAAATGAGTTTATTATTAAAATGTGAGAATGAAACAAAACAAAAACAAACAAGGCCAAGTATATTTCTGTAAGGAAACAACATTATAACACAGATCAGAAAATCCGTCCATCTGTTTTCTTCCACTTTATCCGGGGCCGGGTCGTGGAGGCAGCAGTCTAAGCAGGGACTCCCAAACTTCCCTCTCCACCCACACTTCCTCCAGCTCTTCTGGGGGGAATCCTGAGGTGTTCCCAGGCCAGCCCAGAGACATAGTCCCTCCAGCGTGTCCTGGGTCTTCCCCGGGGCCTCCTCCCAAGAGCTTCTCGAGGGAGGCTCCCAGGAGACATCCGGAACAGATGCCCGAGCCACCTCAGCTGGCTCCTCTCGATGTGAAGGAGCAGCGGCTCTACTCTGAGCTCCTCTCGTGTTGCTGAGCTCCTCACCTTATCTCTAAGGGAGCACCCAGCCACCCTGCGGAGGAAACTCATTTCAACTGCTTGTATATCCACGATCTTGTCCTTTCGGTCATTATTACTGAGTGATTTTGGAAAAGAAAATTGTCTTGTGTTTTTTCTGAGAAGCGTAGAGATTGAGGGTAGATTTGTGATTTAAGTTTTAATATTTGTGTCCATTAAAATTGTGTTTTTCATTTCGATAGAGCCCTGAGCTGATGCATTAGACTGATGGGGTTAGAGTTACTGGTGAATAAGGGCTATGATTTTATAAGAACCAAAGTCATAATTTGAATTTAATTGTATGTAATTAGCAACCACATTATTTTGCCATAAGAGGTCATTAAATGCCCAAATTAACTGCACCCACTGGATCTAGGGCTGGGCGATATGACCAAAAAATAAAATCTCAATTACATTTTGAAATGTAATTTTATTTTATTATGATTTTTTGCACACTGTACAATTTTACATCCATTTTAATCAACTTTAATCCTAAATCAGAGCGTTTTTACATTTTCATTTTTATCATATCCTATTATTTAACCACCTTACATTATATTTGTATTTGTACAGTTGTAAACAATGACACTGCTTTACCATTAAGAAGTTGCCGATACGATACATGCCTCAATACAAATCTCGATACAGTGCACTTTCGGTTCGATACGATATATTTCAAATTGGTTTGATACGGTTCAATTTTAAAAAAAAGTCTAAATCATGGCTGTGATACTAAAAGTCTTTGTTTAACCACTTCTTGTGCAAAGTTAATATGAAACACAAACATTTTAATCAACAAAATAGTGAAAATGTCAAATGTGTTTCTTTCCACCAAACAAGCAACAAAACTGTAGCACTGTAACAAAATAATTTAGTAAAATATACCAAAAAATGCTCTTGGTGATATCGATACAGCAGCCCACGATATCGATACTGTGTCATCACATTAAACTATACGATATATCGATATTTGTATATTTTTGTACAACTCTGTTTAATAAAGTCAGGAGTAAAGTTGGCTCATAAAAATCCTCTTGAGTTTTTCAGTGCAGCAAACACAACCAAACTGAAAACACGTGCTTTTTATTTTAGTTTTTAGCTAAAAAGTTACATACTGTGGCTTTTAAGTTGTTTTACATTTACTTTTATATTTTAAGTAGTTCACTGGATGGAGGACGACCATAATGCGTTGGGAAAGGTACAGGAATGTTTTCAGAAACTCAAGTCCTCTCGATGTTTATTCATTCATTTTAAAATTTCATTCTCAGTCAACTCATCGCCTCTCTTGCCCTTAAAGCTGCACTACATAACTTTTCTGGTGGAGGGTCCTCTACCTGCTTGTCTCGTGGAAAACTACTGTATCTAACACAACAAAGGGAGACAGCAGGTTACAACACTACGTTATATTACGATTCAGATCCGTGGAGAGGAGGGGTGTAACGATATGAAAGTCTCACAATACGATATTTATTGCGATATCTTGGAAAACTCACGATATGATGGGGAGGCTCACGATTAGGGATGTAATAATATCCAAATCTCTTACGATATTTATGCAATATTTTCACGATTTACATCTCACGGTACGATATTTATTGCGATAATTTGTGGAGGTTAACAAAACTGTGAATATGCTACTGTTTCCTCTTAAAATTTGACAACAACCCTGACAAGACTTAATCCAAAGAACTAAGACTTAAAAGTGTTTAGAACTGTTATTTTTTCTCAAATGGAGCAAAGAATCATGGTCTATGTAGTTCCCTCTGACTTTTTTTTTTTTAGCTATTGCTGCGCCATAACTCTTCATTTAAGCCAGGGGTGTCAAACTCATTTTGGTCTGGGGGCCATATCCAACCTACTTTGATCCAAAAGGGGCAGAAAACTCATGTCATATAAACCCCAAAAATAACAATAAGTTCAAATATTTGTGCAGGGAAATTCAACTCTATTACAGAAATCTTTTTAAATTGATGAACTTTTTCTTTTACAAAATATTATAATATTTTGAACAACCTGAAACTTTAAGAAAAATGTAATTTCAACACAATGTTTTAACATTAACTTGTTTGCAAATAGGAATAAGTAAATTTTTCTTGGAAAATCCTGCACTCGGCTCCGCTTTTCTCATTTTGGACATTTTGCTGATGAGGGTGTCACGGTCAACAGTCAAAACGATCGTCCTTTAAGAGCGTTTGGAAAGAGACAAGTCTTCATTTGTGCTGCTCTGGTGGGAGGGGCCACGTACAGAGACACTGGAGACGCTGCTGTGATAAACACCACAGAAAATTACCAATATTTTAATAGAAAATATCATTAAAATATTTTTGTAGAAAATCAACCAAGGGCCAAATTAAAGTTCTTGGAGAGCCAGATCTGGCCCCAGGGCCGTATGTTTGACACCCCTGATTTAAGCAAAGAGTAATTCGATATATTGTGACAGTCCACGATATTATTGTGAGAACTTTAACGATTCGATATCACGATATTTCTGTTATTGTTACACCCCTAGTGGAGAGGCGCCTCTATTCACAGCAGAAATTGCCGTATTTTTGAGCAACACCTGTAATGAATAAAAGCAGGATGGATCTGTTTAATGCAATACCGTGGAATATTCCGGGAAAAGCAATAACATCTCACAGTGCGCCTTTATTACAGCTCTTCCTTTTTTCATACCCGTAACTCAAACAACAAACGGTCGCTCTTAAATCAACGACGACAACTGTAAGGATGTTTGTAATGCTATTGTCTTTGTTCAGCGTCTTCAACGATGTTTTACACACTACGTAATTTACATTCGAGTGTGTTTTATGGTGAGATGTGTTGAGAGACGCACAGCTCATACCTTTCAAACAGGAAGTCAAGTTGTGAAGATTGTGTGACAGGGATTCTTGAAATGCGTCGTCAGCGCTCGAATCATTTCAGCTATTTGATTTATGGTGCAATGGTGATTTGTAGTCATTAGTTAACCTTGGTAATTACCTTTAACTTTTTATGATTTTAATTTGATTTCACTGGTTTAATTGTTTTAGGACTGGTATGATAAAAATTTTAGCAATATACTTTTTTGTTGTCTTCATTTTGTGGTCTCAGTGCAGCACTTTGGAAACTACTTTATTTGTAAAATGTGTCTACATAAATAAAGTGGATTTGGATTTAGATGTCGCATTTTATTCTCATGGCTTCAGTGAAGGATTTTCAGTACTTGTGACAGAAAAGTATGTATAATGCCATGTACCAAACGAAAATTTTGTTTTCCCCTCTATCATTTTCAATGTATTTATTTATTATTACCTGGTCCCCGAAGGATTGACCAGGTTTTGTATTCCCCCTGTGTGTCTATGTGTCTGTGTGTCTGTCCACCCGTGATATTTCCACCATTTATGGACCGATCGTCACCAAATTTAGTATGTGGGTCAAGCCCCCGTGCCCGATGCCGCAAAAAAAGTTTGGTGATGATCCGAGGTCATGTGAGGTCACACAGGTCAATTGAAAGGTCACACCATTATAAAGGATAGACAGTTTCGGCAATTTCTGAACCATCTGCGGGCTAAAATATTCACCCAATCATCACACAAGTTGGCACACACATAACCGGGGTATGGGCTGGGCTCCTCATAAACTGCTTCTGTGGTGATGAACTGCCCCCACCGATGCCTCATGGGGGACCAAGTTGCTGTCTCTGATTGCGTTTGTTTATTTTAAAAATTCTGAGGCAGTATGAGACATTAGACACTTTGACTTGATGTAGTAGGGAGGTTTGGAGGTTTGAGAGATCAAGTGTGTGTGATGAGTAGGTAATAAAACAGAATAGATCTAAGAGGGTAAGGACTAGGGATGGGCATGATTAGTCGATTAATCGATAATTGATCATTAAGAATTTCATCGATTACATTCATTTTAATCGACAAACCGAATGTAGGTTGCTGTGCGTAGCGTAGAGTGACCAAATAGGGTCAGTACATGTAGCTCTCTGCACTCAGAAGGAGCGAGACACAAACAGTCGGTCAGTCTGCAGCGTACTGAAGTGCAAATGCGAATGATGTGCAGCGATGATTTGTACAAGAAAGTCCACGCTTTCCGTTCGGGACAAGTGTGAGTCCATGTGCACAGTGTATAAAGCAGGAACATATGTTTCGGTGTCCAGTGGGAAAAAGCTTTGCCAGGTGAGAGTCGCGCAATGTCGATGACGAGTTCCCACCCCCCGTACGGTGTCCTGGTTTTGACAAACGCAAATATGGTCACACTAACCTGTATTCCACTGAGTCATGTCTTTTAATCCGACAGAAATTGACCGCATCAGCGACACAAGAGCTGTAGTTTTATCTTCACTTAGTTTATGCAAATTAGCGATGTGGTTTTAAGTTTCGTTTCTGTGAGAGTTGCGCAAAACTGGATTAAACACATAATAATCTCAAACGGATTGATGTGGCTCTAGAGTCGTTACGGTTTATATGTCGTAAAGTTGAATTTATTTATGTAGATTAGTAGTGCAGATAGTAATAATAATGATGATCATTTTAATATAAAAACGTTAATGATTAATCGATAATCGATCGTTAATTCTTCCGACGATCGATTAAGAAAATTTCACCGAATGCCCATCCCTAGTAAGGACAGAAGGGAAAACAGAACGAAAAATAAAAAATTTGAAAAAGGAAAAAAATATGTAATTAATAGTAATTCTCTTTTTTCCCTCTTTCAATTTATAGAAACAACATATTTTGGTGGTACCGACTAAGGGTGTGCAAAAATATCAATCTTGCTATAGTATCGTTTAATGTGATGATACAGTATCGATATTGTGGGCTGCCATCGATATATCGGCAAGAGTATTTTTTTGGTATCTTTTACTAAATTATTTTGTTACAGCACTACAGTTTTGGAAGGAAACTCTTTTATGCAACACATTTGACAAGGGATGTAACGATATCCAAATCTCTCGGTACGATATTATCACGATATGCATCTCAAGGTACAATATTTATATTTTGAAGAGACTAATGTAATTGTAGATGGGACACTTTTTTGTTTTTAAAATACCTTGACAAGATTTTGGCGTGAATTATTTTTGTCATAATCCCAAGAATTCAAGTAAAAACATATTTCTTCATGTTGTTTGCACTGAAATGAATCATGGGATATGTAGTTCCCGATGTTTATAAGCTGTTGCTACTGTAAAAAAATGCATTTAAGCAAAGGAACTTGTGATGTTTGATATATTGTGACAGCCCATGATATTATTGTGATACTTTTGACGACACGATATCACAATATTTGGGTTATTGTTACATCCCTAGATACGATACGGTTCAATAAAAATAGAGGCTAAGTCATGGTTGTGATACTAAAAGTCTTTGTTAAACCACTTCTTGTGCAAAGTTCATATGAAACACAAACATTTTAGTCATCAAAACAGTGAAAATGTCACATAAACGAGCTTCCTTCCTCTGAACAAGCAACAAAACTGTAGCGCTGTAACAAAATAATTTAGTAAAACATGCCAAAAAATACTCTTGGTGATATATCAATACTGTATCGTCACATAAAACAATACGATTTTTGCACTCTCCTGGTCAAAATGGATATGTTAAACGTATGAAGATTCAAGTTTAGGGTGGTTAAAAATGTGCATTCTGTTGCCGTGTCCTTGAGCAAGACACTTCCTGTACTTTGCATAAGTATAAATGTAGTGTGAGAAAGAGCAGCCACCCACATCTCCTCAGGGTAACTGTGGTAAAACAAAAACACTGTTCAAATTTAATGTATTTTTTTTTTAAACATCATGACATTTTTTAGCCATCATACCCCATTTTACACTTAAAATCATGTCACTAATTATTTTTCTTTGTCTCTTTTTGTCTCTTTTATGTCCCATCTGTCCTGCCTCCCGATGCCCCCACATGGTTCACCCTCTCCATGACCGCTCCATTCTCCGGTCCAGCTGTGAGTATTGTACTAAGTCTCATTTTTTCTTTATGAGTCCTCGGGGTCCACACAGCAGACTGAAAAGCATTCATCGAGCTGAGTCATTTCCACCACTCAGCAAATCTCCAAAATAATTGACATTTTATCCGAGCGCTCACAGGAAACACCTTTTGTCATTTTGAGCAGAGATGGTTCACTGATTTTTCAGCTTTTGTGGTGGAGGATTTGGTTTTTAATAGCTGTCCTCCAAAAGTGCGAGTAACTGTGACACTACAAAACTTCGTCCTCAAGTTGTGTAAGAATAAAATGAGGAAATATACAGAAAAGAAAACAGTTGTGCAAATTTAAAGGAGCGCTATGTAACTTTTCTGGATTAGGGTCCTCCACCGTTTTGTCTCCATGGAGATTTTTATTCCTTTGCCTGAAATGTTTGACACTGTGGCTTTAAACTTATCTCCATGGACATAAGGAGGTAACACCAATCAGAGCGATCAGACCGATCAGACCTCCATGAGACGCCAGAGTCCTGCACGGGTCCATTTTTGGAGACGCGAGCAGTACAGCACCACACCTGTCCATTAACCCGTGATTATATCGAAGTTAAATCCGCACCCGCCCATTTTGGACCCATTAACATTCCACCCCCAGCAGGGTCTGCCCAGTAGTCCAGGACTAAACCAGAACTGAACCTACGCCGTGTCATTAGCAGATTATAAATATATACACGCCTCAACCACCAAGCCCATCACCAAGACTAAACCCAGGACTAAACCCCAGGACTAAACCCAGGACTAAACCCAGGACTAAACCCAGGACTAAACCCAGGACTAAACCCAGGACTAATAAACCAGGACTGAACCTATGCTGTGTCATTATCAGATTATAAATATATTCATGCCCCAACCACCGAGCCAGTCGCCAGGACGGGACCCAGGACGGGACCCAGGACTGAACCAGTGTCATTAGCATAAATATATACATGCCGTTGAGCCGATTGCCAGGACTAAACCCAGGACTAAACCAGGACTAGACCAGGACTAGACCAGGACTAGACCAGGACTAGACCAGGACTAGACCAGGACTAGACCTGGACTAGACCTGGACTAGACCAGGACTAGACTAGACTAGACCTGACTAGACTACCAGGACTAGACCAGGACTAGACCAGGACTAGACCAGGACTAGACCAGGACTAGGACTAGACCAGGACTAAACCTATGCCGTGTCATTATCAGATTATAAATATATTCACGCCGCAACCACCGAGCCAATCGCCAGGACTAGACCCAGGACTAGGCCCAAGACTAGGCCCAGGCCGTGGCATTATCGGATTATAAATGTATACACGCCGCAACTGAAGAGCCGATCCCCAGGGCTTGACCCAGGACTGGACCCAGGACTGGACCAGGACTGGACCAGGACTAAACCAGGAGCGCAGCCGCCGAGCTGATAACCTCCGCTGATGGTTTTACGTAATAAATACACTAAAGTCTCGCTCAACCTGGTCTGCCATCATTCCAGGAACAGATTTGGGAAATGACACTTGTTTCCAGGGCAACAAACGTCCTGGACACACGTCAGGTATTTTTCTCTTGTTCGTCGTTCATGTGATTCACCTGACCCGTCTGTCTGTAATCACCAATGTTAAAACCCGCCCGTTTCAGCAACTATTCGCGTCCTTACCCGACCTGGTGCGGGACTCTGTGAGACGGGTCGACGGCAGACACTCCAGCAGAAAGTTACACGGTGCGCCTTTAATGTCTCAAAAAAACACAACACAACAAGACGTCTAAGTAAAAGCAGATGTTTGTGTGGAGTATTTGCATGTGTCAGCAGCTGTTGGCAGTAATACTATGCATCGATCCTTCTGTCATGTGGCTTCAGAAGTTGGATAAAACCACCACCTCTGCGTGTGAGCGAGGAGTCCATAAATAATGCAACAGTTTAGTGAGAGAAACTAGAACCATACAATGAAATACAGTCATGGCTATTGTATGATCTGTACCAGCAATCTCTAACCTCCACCCCCTTCCAAGTAGCTCGGCAAGGGATTTCTGAATTATATGTATTGTGCTGAAATTATCTAAAATTGTGTTAAATAAAAGTCTGTTACCAGTGTGTACGTCTCATTTTGATGCCTAACTCTGTGCACTAATAAATGGATAATGATTTGTTTCATAGCCGTCTAAGATTACATTCAGACTGCAGGGCTTAATTCGGATTTTTTTGGGAAATCCGATTTTTTTTTTTTTGCGAGGTCGTTCGCATTTCCAATTAAATTTGACTTGTATGTGATCTCTAGTGTGAAATTTAAATGCCCCAAAACTGTCCCACATGCACACTGGAGGACACGACAACGTCACACACAGCGAGCGTGTTCAGTCTTTACGGAAGTCACTTAAACATGGTCGTGGCGTTGAGCACCTGGAGATTTTAAATTTGCTGTCGTACCGGAGCCAGAACATGTACAGCTTATTTGTTTTAAGGAGGAGATTGAGAAGGAGAAGGATGAGGTTTTTGGACATGGTTTTTTGTGGGGCAGTGGCAGCAACGTCCATAGAAAAGAACGTGTGGGTGCAGAGTCGCAGCCAACAGTGGTGGGATTGCGATGTGCTTCACTGCTTCACGGACACGGAGTTCATTCACAATTTTCTTATGAAGAGAAGAACGTTTCTGTACATTTTTTTGAGCATGTAGGTGGGATGAATGTGACCTGGCCGTTCAGACTGAAGTGGCATGTCAAAAGATCGGATATGTATCGGTTTTAGGAGCACATATTCAAGTGACCTGGGTCGCATTTGAAAAAATCTGTGTCAGATCTGTGTTGTTGAGACTGTCATTAAAAGATCAGATACAGGTCGCGTAGGGCCAAAAAAATCTGATTTGGGTCACTTCAGGCTGCAGTCTGAACGTAGCTTAACTGTACTCGTCTAAGGATGTGGCTCTTATACTCAATTTTCGTTTTACTTCGTTTTGTAAAGGTAGCTCATCAGAGGAAAAAGTTGATCTACACTAAAGGCATATTATCTATTTTGGGCACAGTGTTGTTTTGCATGTCCTTATTCATTCACAATGCACACGTCAACTTTAAAACATGCACAAAATCTTCCTATAAAGGTAGACCTAACCCAGCCAAGCTCAAGGTCTGGAGATGGGTCCCCAGGCGTTGCACTATGACACCCACTGCTCCTGTCAGGGCGAAGGATGAGTCAGAAGGTTCACAAATACTCCTACTCGGACAATAAAGTGTTACTAAACCTTAACCACCCTGGGGTCTGACAGCAAAGATGTGGCTGCCTCTGACCACCTCTAATAATTATTTTACAAGATTAAAAATAAAATAAACACTCACACCCCACATTCATACTTAAATATTCACTCTAGGGGGGTAAAGTTTGTTGCCCAAGGTCCAAATTGATACTGGAGTCCTTCAACCTTTTAGTTTTAAGATTATCCAACTTGTGTTTTATGTTCATAGTTTGTTGATTTTTTAAAAATATTGCTAAATTGAGCGCAGCCCTAGTCCTATATCGCAGTGTGCCTCTTTGGAGAATCAAAAAGTCCAAACTCCTCCGGCAGAAACAGCGCTGCTTTAAAATGAAATCTGTTCCAGTGCTCTGTCTGTAAGCATCACTAGTTATGTCCCAGAGCTGTTGAATTGCCGCCAAAGAAGAAGATTTAACCCAGTTTATTTTTGGTTCACAGCAACCGAAGAACCTGGAGGGCTACGTGGGCTTCGCAAACCTCCCCAACCAAGTGTACAGAAAATCAGTGAAGAGAGGCTTCGAGTTCACGCTCATGGTAGTGGGTAAGTCCGTGTCTTTGAGCACCTCCACAGGCTCTGTAAAGTCTTTATAAATTCACAAATTCAACCAAGATGGAAGAGTATGGTTTAAAGTATCGAAATGAACGTTTGGTGCTTAGATTAGGGATGCACTGATCTGATACCAGTATCAGATATCAGCGCCAATACTGAAGAATTTGCTGGACTGGACATTGACTTCCAAATATCTGTCGAGATAAATTCATGTAATGAGACTATTTACTGTTTGTATTTGGCCCAGAAAGTCTCATAAAGTTTGAATTTTTATTTTCACAAAGCTGTTTTGTCGTTACTTAAGAGATTAATCACAGATGCACAACACATTTGAATCAGTTTTGTCTCATTTTGTTATTTAGTTTTAAGGAAATCAGCAGATACTTGAGCTATTGTTTCGGAATCGTATCGGAACTAAAAAAAAAAAAGCTGGATTGGTGGGTCTCTGGCTTAGATCCTGGGAATGCAGTGATGGAAGAGAATGATGCTTTTGTTTGTGGAAATTGTATGTTTTAATAATTGGATTCTGTTCAAAGTTCACGTTTTAAACTCGTCCAGAAGAATCGACAAAGAGACTCAAGAATCATATTTCAGAACGTGTTTGTACAGATCTAAATTCACAAATTCAACCAAGATGGAAGATTGGGGTTTCCTGTATTGAAATGAACTTTGGTGCTTAGATTTGCGATGCACTGATCCAATACTGGTATCAGATATCAGCGCTAATACTGAAGAATTTGCTGGATTGGACATCAGCTTCCAAATATCTGTTCTGTCGATATAAATCAATGAAATGAGACGATTTACTGGTCGTATTTGGCCCAGAAAGTCTCATAATGTTTGAACTTTTATTTTCACAAAGCTGTTTTGTTGTTACTTAAGAGATAAATCACAGACAAAACTGATCCAAATGTGTTCTGGATGTCTTTTTATTATTTAGTTTTAAGGAAATAAATGCCGTTCACCTCTGGTATCAGTTGATATCGGGTATCAGCAGATACTTGAGATCTAGTATCGGAATTGGTATTGGAACTAAAAAAGCTGGAGCGTCCCTGGTCTAGATCCTGGAAATGCAGTGATGGAAGAGAATGATGCTTTTGTTTGTAGAAATGAGGACAAGCTTTGTGATTTGATTTGCCGTTTATGTTTTAATAATCAGATTCTATTTAAACTCTTCCAGAAGAATCGACAAAAAGACTCAAGAATCACATTTCAGAACATGTTTGTACAGATCTAAATTCACAAATTCAACCAAGATGGAAGATTGGGGTTTAAAGTATCGAAATGAACTTTGGTGCTTAGATTTGCGATGCACTGATCCGATACTGGTATCAGATATCAGCG
Organism: Boleophthalmus pectinirostris; assembly: GCF_026225935.1. Taxonomy (NCBI): domain Eukaryota; kingdom Metazoa; phylum Chordata; class Actinopteri; order Gobiiformes; family Gobiidae; genus Boleophthalmus; species Boleophthalmus pectinirostris. The sequence continues at coordinate 30,422,087 of NW_026571175.1, forward strand.
CCGATACTGAAGAATTTGCTGGATTGGACATCAGCTTCCAAATATTTGTTCTGTCGATATTAAACACAAAGCTGTTTTGTCGTTACTTAAGAGATAAATCACACGTGCAGAACACATTCGGATCTGTTTTGTCTCTTTTTATTATTTAGTTTTAAGGAAATAAATACCGTTCAGCTCTGGTATCGGTTGGTATCAGGTACTATTGTATTGGAATCGTATCAGAACTGAAAATGTTGGATCGGTGCGTCCCTGGTTCAGATCCTGGGAATGCAGTGATGGAAGAGAATGATGCTTTTGTTTGTGGAAATCGGGACTGAATATCTAATTTCAGTTTTCTGACAAGCATTCTGATTCAATTTGCTGTTTATGTTTTAATAATCAGATTCTGTTCAAGCTTCGCATTTTAAACTCGTCCAGAAGAATTGATAAAAAGACTAACAAAAGAATCACATTTCGAAACATGTTTTTACAGCTCTAAACTAACAGGGTACAGCCGTTTTTTTAATGCAGAATAAGAGTATTTTGTTTGTGGAGGAAATTATGGTACTTTCAAACCTTGCAGCTTTTGCCAATTGCCTCCATTAAATTGCAATTTCGATTTGATTGTGATTAATAGTGTGGCCCTAGTGGAATTTACCCACTCTGGTGCCTAAACCCTGGTAGTGATGAGGGGGAGATGGAGAGGCTGAGGGGACTTGTGGTTCTGCTGCTGCGGTCGAGCAAGTTTTTGGTCTATAGATAGAAAGAATACGCAGGAAGGATGTGACAGACTATATATGGTCTTGGTTGGATTGATTGGTTGGAAGTAAGATGCCGTGTTGTGATTGGCTGACTTTCTAATAGCGGGGGTCCATTACCTACTTGTCTCCATGGAAATGTCATTGCTCTGTCTGGAATATTCTCCAGTATGTCTTTAAACATATTTGTTCACTTAAAAAGGTTTTGTTCAGAAATGTCTTTCTCTCTGCTGGGTGGCCTCTCCATAGATCTGACCTGTAACTTGGCCTGGTGGCGTTATAAGTTTGTTTCCATGGAGATAAATTGGCTTAATGGCATACTATGGAACAGGCAGGAGGTAGACGATCACCAGAAAAGTTACCATACTTTTCGGACTATAAATCGCACTTATAATCCTTTTTAAATTTCTCAAAAATCGACAGTGTGCCTTATAATCCGGTGCACTTTATGTATTAATTCTGGTTGTGCTTCCTGACATCGAATTGATTTTATGTGGTACACGAGCTCAAAAATCTATCAAAATGTTTTAGTATGACTTTGGTAAGCTACGAAGCCGAACCACTTGATGGATTGTCAGAGCATTATGGCTACCATAGTCAGGATCTTCACGGAGTAAGGGTGAAGTATAGGCTAGTATTTAAACCTGGTGTTCATGTATATCAGGGGTTGGCAGCCTTAAATACTCAAAGAGCCATTCGGACCATCTGACAGAAAAGAAAACACCCGGAGCTACAAAACCCTTTTGATGTCTAAAATGATTATAACACTGCGTATAATTTTTTTTACCGGTATGTTCTGTATAAAAGATGATATTGTGTTGCATTTATGACCTCAATGAAACGCTACAGAGAATATTTGTCCATTCATATATACGGTCTATGCGTATGATCTGCAGACTTATAATCTCTGAAAAGTTCCACATGGACCATCTCCAATGTGATAGAAGCACAGAACAGACTCACCATCAGCAGCACATCCTCTGTCACAGAAAGAACACTCATATTCCACTGAGTCGTGTCCTTTAGTCCGACAGAAGCTGCACCGCGTCTGCGCACAAGGAGCCTTTTTTTCAGCACTTAGTTTATTCAAATTATCCATGTGGTTTTAAGTTTTGTTTCTGTAAAGCATAAACAAATGTGCTCAAAGCTGCATTAAACACATTATTACTCAATGTATATTTGAGTCATCTTCGTAGAAAAAAAACAACAACTTAATAATCCTCCCACATTCACATTCATAATCCACATTCACCAAGACAGGGAGGCAACGCCCGGCGAATTACACCACGATCTGCCGATGGATCGTGGACGCCTGGGCTAAGGGATCAGACTCAAGTGCCGCCCGTTTGTTTTGCTTAATGCGCCTTATAATCCAGTGCGCCTTATAGTCCAAAAAATACGGTACATAGTTCACCTTTGTTATTGTTGGTTGCTTTGGAATGGAAAATATTACAGCTGTTCTAGGCTATAGCTATTGTCATTGTTTATAAATGGCTTTAACACCAGCTTAAGTGGTTAGAGTTGTATGTCCACTTTCAAGAGGGTTGGTGTCGTTAGCGGCTGTGTTCTGAGCTATTTTATCTACATTTACAACTTTTCGCTGAACATTTTTGTGGCTGCTCAGTTTCAGTAGTCGCGGTTGCATTCGAAGAGGATGCGTGAAACAAGAATCCAGGAAACATATTTAAAACAAATGCCTGAGCGCTGAGCCGGCTGAGAGACTGCGAGCGCTGGGAGGGGGCTTCCTGTCGTTCCATTCAGAGCCGAGAGCAGCTGATGGAGCCGGGCGCACCCACAAGAGCCCCACCGCCTGAACCTGCCCAGGAAGAGGCTCTATACTGGGGTTATGTCATGTCCTGTCCTGGGGGGGGTCATGCGGTTCAAGTCTGGGGAAGTTGGGGGCTTTGACATGGTATTCAAAAAGAGCTACAGCCCGGTGAGTGAATGAACACGCATTCTTTTAGGGATGGTCAGTACTGGTCGCTGTAGACTTCGATTGCGCCGGTATTTTCAATGTTTGAGTGACAATGGAAATGGAAGGGTAATTAGGCCAAAATTAGGCTGCTTGTAAACACAAACAATGGCCATGAGCGTCTGAGAGTGGCAGCAGGTCACGGTAGCTCTTGAAAATCAGATAATCTTTGCACTATTTTTCTTAACACCTCTTGTATTAAAGCTGAGATATATTTATTACTTATAAATTCTTTACTCGTACATATACCAGGATTCCCACAGTCATGGAAATCCTGGAAAAGTCGTGCAATATTTAGTATATTTCACGCCTCTGCAGTGTTGTGTTAAGTTTTCATTAGACTATTATGATTATTTCCGAACGTATGCACCTTTTTGTTTAAAAGAGACGACAATAAATGCACTGACAGTATTTTGAATGTTAAAAAACTATAATACCAAACCATAAGGTGAGTGGAAAGGGTTAACATTTCATATTTAGTATGATAAATTCTACACATGTAGGTGCCATAACGTCATGGAAAATTCACTTTAGGTCATGAAAAATTCATGGAAAAGTTGGAAGTCGGAACCCTGATAAACATTTCTATAATTATGCCTTATTTGACAACAGTCTCTTGCTATTTCTGGAACTTATTTATAATATATTACTATTTATATTTTTCTTCCTTGTTATTTTATCATATTCTGATGTGTGAGCCGCTGTGTCCAAATAATTTCCTTAATGGATCAATAAAGTTAGTCTAAGTAAGTCTAAGTCTAAGCATGTAACAAATTATTATAACCAAGATAAATATATTTTGTCTTTAATTATGCAAAAGTGACATGTTTGTTTGTGAAATTTCCATATATATATATATATATATATATATATATATATATATATATATATATATATATATATATATATATATATATATATATATATATATATATAGCGTAACATCAAGTTGTGAGCAGGTTATTCACGGGGTCTTAAAAGTCTTAAAGTCTTAAATTTCATGTTCCTAAATTAAGGCCTTAACAAGTCTTAAATCATGTTGTGCGAGTTTTATTTTTCTCACAAATGTCTTAAATTTCATTAGCCTATTTATTTGTAAACTCAACCGGGCTGTAGAGTAATGTTAAATGGAGGGAGGGAAAAATAACAACAACGTGAACTTGCATAACGTGATTGAATGTTTAATTTGGAGTATTCACAAACAATACTTTGGTTTCTGGCGCCTGCGGCAATGAGTCAACAATCAGCACAGTGGAAAGACGTTGGATGGATCACGGGGAAGTGTAAGTTTATTTTACAGTGCCTATTAGATTCTAGATTTAGTACTGGTAGGTGGTTGGTCATGATTAGAATTGGATCTGGTGTTTTTCGCCCGCATAATGGTGCAATGTTGGTCTTAATTTTCATTTAAGTCTTAAAAGGGTCTTAAAAAAGTCTTAAATTTAGGGTAGTCAAACCTGGAGTCTTGCTTGCGTATTGCTAGTGATTATCTGGGATTCATACAACCGTAGTTACATAAAAACACCAAAATAAATTAGTTAAAATTGTATTTGACCTGCACAACGCTCAGTGTTTCAGAGTCTTGACCCCACAAGGATCCCCGTAGTACTTTCTACAAACTTGAGCGTTCTGAGGAAAGTTACATAGCTATGTAAATTTAATTCTTATTCTTAATTCTTATAGATTTTGTTTGCGTTAACTAGGGCTGGGTATCTTTTAAGAAGTTGTCGATACGGTACATACTTCGATTCAAAGGCCTTGATACGATTCATATCTCGATACAGTGGGATTTCGATTCGATACGATATATTTCAAACCGATTCAATAAGGTTCAATAAAAATTTAACGGGTAAATCACAGCTGTGACACTAAAAGTCTTTGTTAAACCACTTCTTGTGCAAAGTTCATATGAAACACAAACATTTTAATCATCAAAACAGTGAAAATGTCAAATGTGTCACATAAATGAGTTTCCTGTCTCTGAACAAATGACAAAACTGTAGCACTGTAACAAAATATTTATAGTCAGGGAGCCAAAGTTTCAAAAGCTCTAGAAAATCGTTTGAACCTGACATCGTCTGCCATACTTTTTATTTGTGTTTTTTTTTTTTTTTGTTAACTGTAACCCTAAGGACCAGTAATTGGAGGGTCTGCTCTTCTGGAAATATCGCCCAAAAAAAAATTGTGGCCATTTTAGTGTAGGTAACCTTCATTTTTAGATAGAAAATTCTGAAAAATTTAAAATTTCCTGAAATCCTCAGTGGGTTGGTTAAGCTGTCTATAAATGCATTCCAGATGCAAAGACACATGCGGTGACAACATTCAGTCACCTTAAAACACATTTCTACATGATTTTGGCTCAATTTAATGCAAAAAAATAAGGCGTTTTTTCACTTTTTTCCAATATTTTCATCTTTACCTCATTGGCAATCAACTATTCCCCCAAGTTTTGACATCAACCAATCTGCCATTCTTTACCATACCAAAAAATACTCTTGGCAAGATATCGATACAGCAGCCCACGATATGAATACTGTATCATCATATTAAACGATACGATATATCGATATTTCAACAGTCCACAACAGCATGTCTCGTTGTCTCGTCACTTTTCCAGAAGCCTGTGTTTGCAAAAAGTTGAACATTTTGAGTCTCCAGGGCACGGCCGAGCACCCCCGCCCCTCCTTCAGCTTCCTCGCCTGGGCCGGGCCGTGGAGCAGCAGCTGATGTCACATTTCTCCGAGCGTCTCCATAGCAACAAGTGCAGCCCGTTCCCCCAGGCGGCGTTCGGTGCCCGCCCTGGAGTTCCCCCCCGGTGCCAGCGCTCACAGGAAAGGGGCTGTTATATGACAACGTGTAATTAAAGGAAAGGCTTAATTGGACGCTCTGCTGGTGCTGTCATGGCCGAGCCGATGGAGCGGGAGAGATAACACTGTGCTTTTTTTTTGTTGCTTTTTTTCCTTTCCAAACATATAACCCTGCACAACCCCACAAAAAACAAAAACAAAAAAAAACGACAACTAACAAGCAATGACCAAAAACCTTAAAAAAAAAAAAAAGATGGCGTTTCTTTTTGACAAACAAATATTTACTGGTGGAGATCTGAGCACAAAAAACAAAATCACAACAACAAACAAAAAAAGCGATAATGTTGTTTTGTTTTATTTTCATTTTTATTATATATTTTTTAATTATAATATGACAAACATTTACCCATGGAGATCTCCACACAAAAAAACTAAATCACAACAATAAACAAACAAAAAAAATTGGTGTCGTTGTTTTATTTTGTTATTTTTAGTATATATATATATTTTATAATAATATGACAAACATTACCCCTGGAGATCTCGGCATAAAAAAAAAACAATAAAATAAAATAAAAAAAGAAATAAAAAAATCACAACAACAAACAAACAAAAAAGAGATGCTGTTTTTTTTTTTTTTTTAATTCCTTTTATTATATATATTTTTTTATTATAATATGACAAACAAACATTTACTCCCAGAGATCTCAGCACAAAAAAACAAAACCAAAGGACAACAACACAAAAAACAAACATATTAATCATTTTTATTATTTAATTCATTTCATTCATTTATTCTATGACAAACAAATATTTACCCCTGGAGATCTCAGCACAAAAGAACAAACAAATAAAAAAGAGATAGTGTTTTCTTTTTATTCTACGTTTCAGTTATAACATGACAAACTGTAAATCTCAGCATAAAAAAAAAAAATAAAAAAAAAAACAACAAAAAATTTTAATGGAAAACTAAACCCAAACTAACTAAAAAAAGATTGAGATAACGTTGTGCTTTTGAGACGAGCGGGGAGGAGGGGTCTGAGCTCTGGCCCGCTGGGGAGCCACAGCGCAGGAATTTATGGGATGTTATGGAATTTGGAGACGTGCATTTGACTCGCAGACGGTTAGAAGAGCGAGGAGAGTCTGGTTTATTGGCGAGTGAGAGACGGTGTGGAAGTTTTGATGGGGAAAGTACGATTTGTTTCAACTCTGACATGTAATAAAAGTGTAGAAAGAAAAATGGGCCCTCTTCACACATCATTTGGGATAATGTTGATAACAGTTGCTATTTAAAAGTTCTATATTACGCAAAATTGACTCTTGTGAGCTTTAAGCCATGTTAGAATGTTGTTATCTCATCAAAAAAAAATCCTGGAGTTGTATTTTGTTTAATTCCCACGTTTGAGTAACCCTTTATTATTGGTCTGTTTACATCTCCAAAGCTCAAAATGCTCTGTTCATGAAGTAGAATCTTTCAAGTTAACAGCGAACCTTTTTATCTTTTTGTTTTGTAGAGATTGGCAATTCCAGGGCTGAAATGATCCAAATGATTCTAGTGAAGGTCAGAGTGTGGATCGGGCCAGATTTTTCTGTGCGACCCTGGCCCGCGTCCGACAGAACAGTGATCGAATCCAAACCGAGCCCGATAGGAATTGAGATATTTGTGTACGAACCCAACACAATTAAAATCAAACTATTTTCACAGGCCAGGATATTGTTTGTGTTTCTCTGACGGACACAGATGCAAAATACAAACTCAGAATATAGCGAAAATAATGATAAGACTTTAATACTCACCTCTCGTAAAGTGCTGCATCTCATCCATATTATCCATAGAAACTGTCCTTCGCAAATAATGACACTCGGTCCACAAAACCAGCGATATTAATCCAGTTTGAGGCGTTATTTAAAAGTAAAAAGGCAGGAGTAGTTCCTCACATGTGTTTGTTTACATCCACACAGCGCACAGATCGAGGTGAAGCTGCAGATTCGCGATAGAGACTCTACTTCCTGTGGACTTTATCGCCAATTTTTTATGCTTTAAAAATCATGTATCTGAAGTTTTGCACCCATCGACTGTATTAAAGAAGTGGACTACGCGAGTGTGACGTCTCCCGTAGCGTTCAGCTCCTCTGGAGCCAGATTTTGTTATGAGTAGGATTTTTTTGACGAATAAAATAGGGAAAAAAAAAAAAATCAGGATAATGTAGAGTAGGTTAATACGAACATTTTAATACCCAAATGACGAGGCTCACTGCAGCAGGTACAGAGAGAAGGGCAACAAGATCCAAATGTACCGCATTTTCCGGGCTATTAGACACGCCCTTAAGCCTCCAACCCCATCAAAAACGATTGCGCGCCCCGAAATCCAGAGCGCCCTATACACGAATCCACTCGGGTGTCCCAGCACGACTTCAGTAAACTACAAAGCCGCAGAACACGTAAACACGCACGGAGCAGACAGCGACCGCACAGCGAAACACACCCACAGACACACTCATCATTCCACGAAGTCGAGGAACGGAATGGAGGAACGAACCGAAAAAGCGAGCGCAATGTGCCACTTCTAGACACGACTGAACAACTGAGTCACTGCGAACACGCCGACAATCCAGCGGCCCCAGACAGCACCCTCCCTACACGCCACAACTGAACAAAGCACAGAGTCACCGTGAACGTGACAAACAAACAAAACCACTGACCCATCCAACTGTTGTGATTCGTTTGAAGTCCGGTGTTTATTTGTGGAAGAAGTTCAAAATTAGACCATTTAATGACAGTGCGCCTTATAATCCAGAGCGCCTAATAGTCCGGAAAATACGTTAAGTCAATTGGAGCCAGGATCAGAAGGAGCCGGAAGAGCCTCCTGGCGAACTTTCTATTTGGCACGTTTCACTCATATATACAGTCTATGATTGCACCACATTTCACAAATAATAACACAGTTTTGACTTGTATCTAAACTAGAAGTGTAGTGCTCTGATCTCTTTAACACTTATGAGTCTCAAAGCGAGTCGCTGATGTGTCCGAGTCCGACCCGAGCCCAAACATACTGTAAATTCTAAATTTGTCTGAACTTCGGTCGGGTTTCCGAGCTCTAGTGAAGGTGTGTGGAGTTTAAAAACTCAATGGAGCACTTCCTGTATTACCACATGACATCACAAGGTAGTACAAACAATTTTCTGTTTGAGGGAAGAACTCAGCCTAAATATGCAGAGTTTATGTGTTAAACATGTGTGAATGAAACAAAGACTGCTCAGAGTGTGTTTTTTGATGAGGAAATATTATAACATAGAAAAGTACATAGAATAATATGGGCCCTTTAAGGATGGGAGGAACCCAAAACACAATTCAAAGAACTTCAAAACAGTACTGTGATATAGTTTTTATCAAAACAAACGGAAAAAATACACACCAAAACAAATATTGAAACGTTATCTTCCGTTTTATAATAACAAATTCACAGTAAATGTTTTCTGTAGCTTTAATGAAACAATTACATCATGTGTTCTTTATTAAACAGTTCTAGACATGCAGAGTTCAGGTCACAGCAGAAAGGAAACTGCACTAATTTCTTCTTAATGGCTCCATAAGAAGTATTTTGATGTATGCCACCGCACAACTTTAAAGCAGCTTTCTCCGTCTTGTAAAGTTTTCCAGCAGATCATAAATATACAACACAAGCATTGCCAGCCTCAGTGACTAATGCAGTGTTTTTGTCACCGTAAAAACAGTGAGGCATTCTCCACAACTAAAGTGTTATGTAACAGGGGAAGTGGCAGGGCTTAGTTGGAGTAATGAAGACAAAACATTATAGATCTTTTAAAAGGTTTTTATTCCGTGTTTGTTAACCTAATTATAGCATAGACGGCATAAAACAAAACAACTTGGCAGAAAGTTGGCTGTATCCTAAATGGTCTCCAGTAACATAAACTGTGCTGCACTGTGGCCTACGACTTTGGAGACTGGATACATACAGCGGTCCCTCGTTTGCGTTCTAAAAATAACCCGCGATAGGTGAAATCCTCGAAGTAGTCAGCTTTATATTTTACAATTATTATATCTGTTTTAAGGCAGTAAAACCCCTCACCACACACTTTATACACTTTTCTCACAACCCTTTTTGCATCCTTCTCAAAGCGTATTGCTGCTGTCGTCCTCATGTTATTTTCCTCCTCCTTTAAATAACGAACTGAAGATTCATTTATTCCGTAATGGAGTTGTACAGCGCAGAGTCCTGCACGGGTCCATTTCTGGAGACCCGCACCTGCGTAGTACAGCACTGCACCCGCCCGTTAAGCCAAGATTATATCAAACTTTTGCGCTGCATACGCCACAGACTGAACCAGGACTAACCCAGGACTATCCTAGGACTGATTCCAGGACTGAAGAGAAGGACTGAAACGGGACTGAAACGGGACTAAGCCAGGACTAAACCAGGACTGATTTTAGGGCTGAAGAGGAGGACTAAACCAGGACTAAACCAGGACTAAGCCAGGACTAAGCCAGGACTAAACCAGGACTAAACCAGGACTGATTTCAGGGCTGAAGAGGAGGACTAAACCAGGACTGAAGAGGAGGACTAAACCAGGACTGAACTAGGACTGAACTGGGACTGAACTAGGACTGAACCAGGACTAAACCAGGACTGATTCCATGGCTGAAGAGGAGGACTAAACCAGGACTAAACCAGGACTAAACCAGGACTAAACCAGGAGTCATGATCAGGACAGGCTTGGAGGTATTGCGATTTATCAGTAATTACTTCTGATAATTAGGGGTGTGCAAAAATATCAAAATATCGATATATCATATCGTTTAATGTGATGATACATTATTTTTTGGTATATTTTACAAAATTATTTTGTTGCGGTGCTACAGTTTTGTTGCTTGTTTAGAGGAAGGAAACTCGTTTATGCGACACATTTGACATTTTCACTGTTTTGATGATTAAAATGAGCTTTTATCATATTAACTTTGCACAAGAAGTGATTTAACAAAGACTTTTAATATCACAGCTACGATTTAGCCTTTATTTTTTATTGAATCGATTTAAAATATCTCGTATCGAATCGAAAGCGCACTGTATCGAGATATGTATTGTATCGTGGTCTATGTATTGTATCGGCAACTTCTTAATGATCCCCAGCTCTACTAATATTACTCAACTGCAAAATTCTGTGAAATATAAAATGAGAACAGTGAATGTAACAGACTTGTTGTGAAAAATATTGCGATTTTTTAGATCGATTTGAGAACTGAGCAGTGAAGTATCAGGATATATCACTGAATCGACTATTTTATTTTTTCTTACACCCTTAGTTGTTATGTAACTTATCTATCCTGCAAGTTACTACGGCTGAACAGACATCATTAAACCAATATCCAGTCTAGCATCTCTTTCCTGACTCGGCGTAGTACTATTGGTGCATCCTTACAGAAAATGTCTACTGCACCTTTCAAGGCCCAAGCTATTTCCACAAAAACACTATGAGGACAAAACAAATATTATTTCACTACAAGAAAGAACGGCACCATGTCTATAACCGCGTTTGGAGCAGCGCAGTTGTATTGACGCATCTGTTTTGCTTGTGTGCACTGACATGTCGGCGGTAGGTGTGGCGGGCGCTCTCTCTTTCTCCCTCTCCCTCTCTCTCTGCACGCCGCTGAATCTGGGCCATCCGCGCTGGTTGGTAAAGTCAATATTTGGGAGCGATTTCCACGTTGGCCGGGGTGACCTTGATGTTTGCCACTGCAGATGGAGCTCTGACAGTTCAATGCTCCACAAAGAATGCCACACACGCACACACACACGCGGGGCTTTCAGACAGAACGGTGTGTGACAGGTCGAGACTCCGGGTAATGGATGGTCGTACCAACAGATGTAGGATATGTCACAGGTTTGTTATGCTCCGGGCTCGTGAAAGTTTTACTGTGTACTTTGGTTTGGGGAAAGTCCCATTTAAAGACTGGGGGGGAGATTTGTGGTTTCATTCTTCTGGTTGAAGGTGGGTAGTTAATCAAATGAAAAATGGGAATGTTGTTTTTGAAGTTTCAGCATTTTAAATATAAGTTAAAATTACATCATTAAAGGTGCTTGTTTCTGTGGATATAGCGTCTCCCTGATTCGAATGTTCCGCAGTGTGACATTAAACAGCTTTACCTTATATCTGTTGAATCTGTGTATCATTCGGTCATTCGATTTTCAAAATAAAATGAAAATTAAACAATTTTCTTCATTATTTGTCTCCAAAACCAAAATGAAAAAATGGATAATGATTTGTTTTTTCAGTTTTTGTGTGTAAATGAATAATGGAAAAAACGGAAACGTTTCCTGTTTCCATGACTTAAACTGCGAGGCCGGACTTTTGGACTGTGTACGGAAGGAACCAGGATGGAACCAGGACTATACCGGTCTCAGTCCCGGTCTGGTCCCGGTCTGAGTCCTAGTCTCAGTGCTAATCACACCTCCGGGCCCATCCCAACACTCAGTCCTGGTTTAGTCCTGGTTCAGTCCTGGTTTAGTCCTGGTTCAGTCCTGGTTCAGTCCTGGTTTTCAGTCCTGGTTCAGTCCTGGTTCAGTCCTGTTTTAGTCCTGTTTTGTTAGTCCTAGTCCTGTTTTAGTCCTGGTTCAGTAGTCAGTCCTGGTTTTAGTCCTGGTTCAGTCCTGGTTCAGTCCGTCTCAAAAGTCTGACATTACAGTTTAAATCACGAAAACAGGAAACGGCCGTTATCAGTTTTTTCAATTTTTCATTTAAACGCAAAATCGAAAACTGAAAAAACCAAATTGTTAGCCATTTTTCTTATTGGTTTTGGAGGCACATACATGAAGAAAATAGTTGTTTTGTTGTTTTCTTATTTTTTGTTTTATTTTGAAGAACGGATGATACACGGATTCTATTCAAATTTCAGGTGTTTTTGCTGCTCAGAAATGCCAAAAAAAACAGGCTTTCTGACCGTGATTGTGATACTGTTTACCCAGGGCACAATGCAAAGGGGATCCCCTCACAAGGCTACGCTTAGACTGCAGGCCAGGGCTTAATGCTCATTTCTGATTCACATTTCCAATTAAATGCGACTTGTATGGGATCTCCAGTGTGAACGTTAAACCTCCCAAAAGTGATGAGCATGAGCATTGGAGGACACGATGACGCCAGCATTGAGCACCTGGAGATTTTAAAGGAGCCAGAACATGCACATCTTATGTGTTTTAAGGAGGAGATTGAGAAGGAGAAGGACGAGGTTTTTGGCCATGGCGTTTTGTGGGGCAATGGCAGCGACGTCCGTAGAAAGGAACATGTTGGTGCAGAGTCGCGGTCAAGAGTGGTGGGATTGTTATGTGCTTTGCTGCTTCACCGACACGGAGTTCAGACACCATTTTCATATGACGAGAAGAACGTTTGTGTAATTGTTGGATGGCCTAACTAGTGATGGGCATGATTAGTCAATTAATCAATAATTGATCATTAAGAATTTCATCGATTACGTTCATTTTAATCGACAAAGTGAATGTAGGTTGCTGTGCGTAGCGTAGGGTGACCAAACAGGGTCCGTACATGTAGCTCTCTGCACTCAGAAGGAGCGAGCAAACACAAACAGTCGGTCAGTCTGCAACATGCCGAAGCGCAAATTTAGCCATGCTTTCCGTTGCGGTCAGGACAAGTGTGAGGCCATGTGCACAGTGTACAAAGCAGCACATATGAAAACATGAAAAAGCTTTGCCAGGTGAGAGTAGCGCAATGTTGATGACGAGGCCCCACCTCCCACCCCCCGTACAGTGTCCTGGGTTTGACAAACGAAGATATGGTCACACTAACCTGTAACCAGAAGTTTTGGTATGACTAGAAGAACGTTTGAGTACATTTGTGAGCGTGTAGGTGGGATGAATGCGACCTGGCCGTTCAGACTGAAGTCGCGTGTCAAAAGATCGGATATGTATCGGTTTTAGGAGCACATATCCAAGTGGCCTGGTTCGTATTTGAAAAAACTGGATCTGTGTCATTCAGACTGTCATTAAAAGATCAGATACAGGAGCATATGTGTGAAAAAAATCAGATTTGGGTCACTTCAGGCAGCAGTCTGAACGTAGTCTGTAATGACACACGACACAAGATGTAGATGATTTATATCTTGGGTCCAGAATTTAATACGACCCCCCTGCACCAGTCTATGCTCCCTGATCGGCCCAGTGCATCATTCATGTTTTGGTATGTGGCCCTTGATGGGAAAAAAGTGTGGACCCCTTGACCTAGAATGATCTCTTTACTTTCCAGTGGTGCATTATAGAACATAACTCAATGTCATGTCCTATCATTCATCTGTTTTCATAGTGGAATAAATACAAGTTTATCTTCTCATCTTTACTTTTCTGGACACTGGAAATACCTGTGGCTTTGTCCAAAACTTCCTGGAAGGACAACATAGACTTGGCGGAGCTGTTTTGTTTGTGGCTGCTTGGATTAAGATTTCTTCACTACTTTGCCCTTGTAAAGATTGCGTTGTAAAGATTGCGTTTTGTTGTTCCAATTGTGTTTCATTCCAGTCTTGATTGAACGAGTAAAGGAGGTGAATGAGTTTGTTTTGCGTTTTTAGTTTTTTCCCTGTAGTGTTTTGCTGTTTCAGAAGAACTTTAAAGGTGTATTGTGTAACATTTCTAGTGGAGGGTCCATTAAACACTTTTCAGCAAGGAGATGTTATTGCTTTTTGTCTTGAATGTCTCGCAGTTTGGTATTAAATTTTTCTATCTTTTTGGAGACTAAACCAGACAAAGTTACAGGTCAGATCTGTGGAGAGGCGACCCCGCTCACACGGACAGTTAAAATGAATGTTTTTTGAGGTATTTCTGAGCTATAAAACCACCTGTGATTGAATAAATGCAAAGTAGAGCTGTTTAAAGTCATACTGCGGAACATTCCAGGCAGAGCAATGACATATCCATAGAAACAAGCAGGTGACGGACCCCCAAGTAAAAAGTTATAGTGCTCTGCTACTTCCTAGTCTCCGTGAAGATGTTATTTCTTTTCCTGGAATGTTCCACAGTAGGACATTAAACATATCCCTCTTGCAGTTGTTCAGTTACAGATGTTTTATAGCTCAAATACATCTTAAAAACATTAATTCTTACTAGGGATGTAACAATAACCGAAATATCGTAGCGTCAGAGTTCTCACAGTAATATCGTGAACCATCATAATATATCGAATTACAAGTCTCTTTGCTTAAATTAAGAGTTATCGTGCAGCAAAAGACAGAGAACTACATAGACCATGATCCTTTGCTCCATTTCAATGTAGATTACAAGACGAAACAGTTCTAAGCACTTTTAAGTCTTAGTTTTTTGGATTAAGTTTTGTCAAGGCATTTTAAGAGAAAAAATAGAATATTAACAGTTTTATCTGTTCAACCTCCACAAAATCACAATAAATATCGTACCGTAAGATGTATATTGTGAAAATATCGTACAGAGAGATTTGGATATTGTTACATCTCTAATCGTGAGAATCTGTGTATCATTCATTCATTCGTTTTTCAATATAAAACCAAAATTAATAAAACGAAAAAACTATTCTTCATTATTTGTCTCCAAAACCAAAATGAAAAAATTTATAATGATTTGATTTTTTTAAGTTTTAGATTTTGTGTGTAAATGAATAATGGAAAAAAACTGATAACGTTTCCCGTTTCTGTGACTTAAACTGCGATGCCAAAACAGCGATGTTGGGACTTGAGGCCGGGACTTGAGGCCGGGACTTGAGGCCGGGACTTGAGGCCGGGACTTGAGGCCGGGACTTGAGGCCGGGACTTGAGGCCGGGACTTGAGACCGGGACTTGAGACCAAAAGTGGTTTAGTTCTGGTTTAGTCTTGTTTTAGTCCTGGTTCAGTCTGTATGCGGCACAAAAGTCCAGTATCGCAGTTTAAGTCACGGAAACAGGAAATGGCCCTTATCTGTTTTCTCCATTATTCATTTCAACACAAAATCGAAAACTGAAAAAACGAATCATTATCCATTTTTTTATTTTGGTTTTAGAGACTAATAAAAAAGAAAAGAGTTGTTTTTTTTAGTTTTCTTATTTTTGGTTTTATATTGAAAAACAAATCAGCGAATGATACACAGATTCATGAACCTCCCCATCATATCATGCGCTTTCCCTCGATATCGCAATAAATATCGTACCGTGAGATTCATACCATGACGAGATCGTATCGTGAGACTTGGATATCGTTACACCCTTAATTCTTACCATGTGCAGTCTTGCTTCTCCATAGATCTGACCATTAACCTGTCTCCATTGTGATTACCAAGTTTATGCCGATACTGTGGAATAATCAAGGCAAAATGGTAATATCTCCATGGAAACAAGCAGGTGACAGACCCTCCACCAGCAAAGTTACACAGTGCACCTTTAACGTCTGCTTCGTGATGACGCAGTGAAATGAATGAGGCATTATAGTGCAGCGTTTTCAAACTTTCCTTGCTCTGACTCCAGCCTCTCTGCTGCAATGGGAAGTACCGCTGAACACAGACCACGGTTTACACAGCTGCTGAAAATTTCCTTTAAAGGAAGTGTGCTGGCTGCTAACCCATCTGAGCCTCATCGCACTGGTCCCTCCTCCGTAAAGCCCAGAGATGCTCAGTTCAGTGGGCTGTTTTTTTTTTGTTTGTTTTTTTAAAGGTGCATTGTGTAACTTTTGTGGTGGAGGGTCCGTCAAATGCTTTTTTTTCTTCAGAATTGTTATTGCTTTGGATGGAATGTTTCACAGTATGACATTAACCCTTCCAGATCTAAAGGCAGTTTTAGTAAATTTGTCCTCGCCTGGATTTTTTTTCTTAATTTTGATATTAAAACTCTCCTTTTTACCTCCTAATGAAGTGCTGTACATCCTTTTTTCAGTACAACCTGTTATTTCACAATCTGCACACTGTAGTTGTGTCATATGACAAAAGCTATAGGACCAGAAATACAAATGGGAAAAAAGAAATCACATTTTTTCATACAAAACACACAGCAAACATGTATAAACAACTTTTTGGGCATGAAAAATGCTTACTTTAGGGCCTTAGCTACAAAAGTGTAAAATATCAAGTCTGTAAGTGAACTAAACTAAAGCCACATCACTTCCTGAATTTCCATGTTGTTTATTACATTTGGATTTGTATATTTTGAGCGAAATAAACCTTTCAAATTAAAACAGCAAGGGATGTGCAATTACGCAGACTAAGAGTCATAATTTGCCATTTATTTGAGAAATAACTGCACTTAGGGTGACTTTTTCAATTTTTACGAACACAATCTTGATTCACTACACTCTTTGGCAAAGTTTGGGCTGATCAAAATGGATGGAGCGTACGTGTTTGGCGAAAAACAAACTTGTTTTTCGGTATAAATATGCTCGAAAAGCCGCTGCTCTCAGCTAAGTTTCTGTCTTTTATGGTTGGGAAGTTATGCGCGGTTATGTAAAGTATATACAATACCGTCAGGCTGGAAGGCTTAAATCTTTCTATCTTCATGGACCAAATAAGACCAAGTTACAGGTCAGATCTGTGGAGAGGTGATCCTGCTCACAGTCAGAATGCCTGTTTTTCTAGGTATTTGTGAGCTAAAAAATAAAACCATCTTTATTTAAATAAGTCTAAGGTTGAGCTGTTTAATGTCAAACTTCTTGTGGAGGTTTCGTCACCACCTCGTTTCTATGGATATGTCATTGCTCTGCCTGGAATGTTCCACAGAATGACATTAAACAGATCAACCTTACATTTATTCAATTGTAGTGGATTTCGTGCTCAAAAATACCTTGGAAAAAACAGGCATTCTGACTGTGAGATCTGACCTGTAACTTGCTCTAGTTTGGTTTCCATGATGATAGAAAGGTTTAATGCCATACTGCGAAACATTCCAGACAAATCAATAACACATCCATTGAGAAAAAGCACTTGACGGACCCCTCTGCCAGAAAAGTTACACAATGCAGCTTTAATTGTGATATTAGTAGAGAGAATACAAACAATAAAAGACATCAGACATTTTGACTTGAGGGAAAAGGGAGTGCAGACAAGACAAGATTTGAAGGGGATGACGAAATAAAAACAAGAAGTGTGTACAACAAGTATGACTAGGTGATGTTAATGATGATAAAACCGAAGAAATAAATAAAAAAATAGTATTGGGATTTAAAAAAAGGAGGGAAAGTGCAGAAAATGAAGATAGATAATATTTGAGTGAGGTTAAATTTCTTTCCTTTTCCCTTCTTCTCCCTCTCCTTTCTCCTTCCTTTACTCCTCTCTTACTTTTATTAGTTTTTTTTTGTCTTTGTTGTTTGTATTTTTTTGCCGGACAGTGGGCTTTTATATGATCAGCTGGTCCCAGGGGCTGTAAAAGGTCCACAGGTCTGAGGTGACCTGGCTGCACCTCCACTACACCAGTGTAAGTGTGAGAGTGAGAGAGAGAGAGAGGGAGCAGTGGAAAAAGAGGGGAGAGGAGCACCACCCACACCCCACCCACATCAGTCTGCTCCAGGGCCCTCCGCCAGTGTGAACGCCAGCCGCTGATGCAAAAGGTTTTCTTTCAAACTCTGGCCTGAGCCGTTGAGTTATTAAAATCGAGGGCGGCTCATGGCGCACGACCTGAGACTCTGAGACAGTGTTTTTCATGAGGAGTGATCAAGTTAATTCAATGTGAACTAACTTTCTTTGCCAGGTTTATTAGTGACTGGCTTTTAATTGTTACTAGTTAAAAGTGTTAAAAGATACTGAACTAAGAATACTAATTTTGAGTGCAGTATGTGCTTACTTCAGAATACAGTTACCGTAAATTCGGGACTATAAGCCGCTACTTTTTTCTCACACTTTGAACCTCGCGGCGAATAAAACGATGCAGCGAATATATGGACGGATTCTTTGTTTGGCACATTGTCCATTCATATATACAGTCTATGGTTTGTCAACACAGCGGATACACGCAGTCTGAGTGCAGAAAACGCCGCTGTCTGTGCGGTTACACGTGGATTTAGGGTTTACATGAAGTTGCTCCACTAGCTCGCGATATTGTCAGCGCACTCAAATAGTTTATCGCAGTGTGATAAAATAAGTTATGATGCTAAATGAACATTAGTGAGGGAGATACGTCTTACCCGTGTGCGTAAATGACGAGAAGAAACGTCTCAAACTTCAATAGTCGGACGTCCACTCATACCTGATTGATACAACTATTCCTGCTCCCGAGAGAGTCTGAAATTTGCTGAAATCCTCCAAGACACTGACTGAAACAGATAGGACAGAGGCTCTTTCTGCAGGAGACATGCGCAGTAGAGCACAGAGGTGATGCGCCGAGGAAGATGCTTGTTTGCTTGTGTTTTGAACAGTTATTTTGCGCTTCATACACACACCCTTCTCATGGAAAACACATGAAGAAATGCAGATGATGCAGCTTTTAAGTTAAAAGTGATTGATGTGTCTGTGGAAGAAGTAAACAGAGCTGCTGCATGTGAGCTCGGCATCAATAAGTCGATGGTGACATTTTGGCGACAGACAAACTGACTCAAAGCAGAAAGACGTCAAAAACTTTGAGGCGATAAAAGCAGACGTCCCGAACTTGAAAACGTTCTTGAAGACGTGGACACCTGCGGCCTAAATACGTAGAATTTTAAGCTGTGTTAAAATTTGGTTGATGCGGCTTATTTATGTTCAGGTGCGCTCAAAAGTCTGGAAAATGCGGTACTATTCTAAAATCAAAGGAAAACATTACGGTATTTAATCTTGTTATTTAAGCTTCACACCTTTTATAACCAGTGAGAAAATCGATCCCTCTGCTCTTGTGGTGAGAGCATTAAGTGTGATTTTCCCATCTCCAAGTGACAGGAAAGGCTTTAAAAACAGTGACACAAATATAAAGCTCTTTCTACTATGTTTTGTCTTTACACTGATCTATCTAACTATCATAATAAGTTACAGATACAAATATTTTTTCCAATTGAAAAAGAAGTCGCTTGTTTTGGCTCATTGCAGCAACTGTTCCATAATTTAACTCCTTTGCTCAGAGTCGTTCTTACATCTGTTGAACACACATGTGCCTCTTAGATTAAATTTACTTTCTCTGAGTGAACATTGCCTGCAAAGAAAGAGGAATTCCATTATGTTTGACTTAAGTACATTTTCAAACTATTCTTCCCATCACTGCTTGTTAACGAGTGAAAAAGCTTTTATTCTTTGTGTGTGTGTGTGTGTGTGCGTTTGTCCTGAGTTACAGTCCTCACGTAGCCTGATTTATGATGAAGTGAAACCGTCTGATCTCGCAGCGTTAGAATTCGTTCGCTTGACAGTAGGTGGGTACGTTTTATCATTTAACCAATTGCTGCTATTTGGTCGTGACGTATTCTCTTTGTTCCGGCTTTAAATCCTTGATCTCTAGAATCGTTGCCAACACAGAATAAATGGCTCTTCTCTGATTCTCTGGTGCCTGAACTCGCACTTCTGGGGTTTTTGCAAACCGTCTTGTGTATTCTGATTTCTGACCTAGTCGCTTGAAAGAAACGAAATTGAGTGGAGGCACTAGGTGGCGCCAGCGTGGCCAGTAGGGGTGTAACAATATCCAAGTCTCACGATACGATATCGTCACAGTATGAACCTCACGATATGATATGTATTGTGATATCATGGGAAAGCTCAGGATTAGGGATGTAACAATATCCAAATCTCTCTGTACGATATTTTCACGATATACATCTCACGGTACGATATTTATGGTGATGTTTTGTTGAGGCTAAACAGCTAAAACATATATGCAAATTTGCTACTTTTTTCTCTTAAAACGCCTAGACAAGACTTAATCCAAAGAACTAAGACTTAAAACTGCTATTTCTTCTTGTAGTCTGCACTGAAATGGAGCAAAGGATCATGGTCTATGTAGTTCCCTCTGTGTTTTTTTAGGTATTGCTGCACCATAAACCTCTTAATTTAAGCAAAGAGACTTGAACTACGATATATTTTGATGGTCCACTATATTATTGTGTAAACTTTGACGATACGATATT
Source organism: Boleophthalmus pectinirostris (assembly GCF_026225935.1). Classification (NCBI taxonomy): domain Eukaryota; kingdom Metazoa; phylum Chordata; class Actinopteri; order Gobiiformes; family Gobiidae; genus Boleophthalmus; species Boleophthalmus pectinirostris. The sequence continues at coordinate 30,442,631 of NW_026571175.1, forward strand.
ACGATATTTCGGTTATTGTTACATCCCTGCTGGCTTGTCCTCATGACCTCCACTTTATCAAAAATAAATATATACTTTTTTTATAAAGTGCTGTTGGAGATCTCTTGTGCTTTTGTCTTCTCTTGTGTTCAGCTGCTGTAAGTGCAGAGTGTGGAGGTCAAGGCTTCTTTATGAGGCCAGGCCCTGTGTGAGCAGCAGGGCTCTGATGTCTTTATAATGAGGCAGGACCAATGAGTCTGGGGTCACCTCAGCACAGCTAATGCCCGGCACACAGCAGCAGGCAGGCAGCCCCGTGCAGCTCTACACTACAGCCTATGGAGCTTTTCTGTGGTATGGACTTGGATCAGGATCTCCTCCACACTGGGCTTTTGGTTCCTGCTGTTTTCATTGGTTTTCCAAATTAAAGTGGACGTTTTTATCACTTGCGTTTGAGCCACAGTGTGCACAGACCACAGCCTCTCATGGTAGCGATCATCTTGAGTGAATAACTGATCTCCGCTGCCCTCAGCCCGGAGCTCTGTTTGTGCATTCTGGCATGTTTCATCACAGACCAGCTATAATCGCTCAGACATTTTTCAAACGCTCATCACAAGATAAATGCGGCTCCTTCCTCCTGGAAAACATTGGTGCTGGAGACAGAAGACCCTTTGTGCTGCTGGTCTTCATGTGGCCGTGGTGTTCACAGGCTGCGATATGCGAGTGTGTGTGAGTGTGTGTCTGCTCCTCTCGGACACGGCGCTCTCTGCAAAGGTCAGGAGCAGCTTTTGGCAGCAGAGCCTGGCCGTCCTGACACTGAGGCTTTTGTCAAGAAGCTCCTCTGGCCTCCACTCACCTCCAGCTCCTACACACACAGAGGTCTGCCCAGTCCCATCTCCAGCATCGCCTCCTAACAAGGAACTGTACGGACGACAGTAGCTGGGTCGGTCATGTGTTTATCCGCTGACTCACAGGTTGGCGTTGCGATTCCAGCTCCCACAGATGAACGCTGTCATCGTGGAAAATGAAGACCATTTCCCAGCTGCTCTTCTTATTACTACTGATGGGTGACTGATAGTAGCATGCACCGTTTAAATGTTACTCTTCAAATATTTCTCAAATAAATCAGAGCTAGTCCTGTCACTATAACATATTTTTACGCACGATATGTTGCTACGGAGAGAAATATTGCAATAAACTTTGGCTACATTTATATGATGAAGGTCTGAACAGAAGATGTAAAAGTGGTATCGCATCTTCACTTTTTATTCCGCATTTAGACGAGCGTTTTTTGGAGGAAATCTAGGTACATACGGTGACGCAAAAGTGTGTAGAATTCGATTAGGTATGTATGTGACGTAAACGTGTACATGATGTGAGCAGATCTGACCAGAGTTTTGCATCTTGGGCGGTGTAGAAGGAAACGCTACGGCAGAGCGTATTCAAATTTTCCACTCCGGAGGGTGGTTTCAGATTTTTGCTTTTTTTTAAGCCGCCACTGTCTAAACGAAAGCCATTTCTGATAAAATATTTTGTCTTTTTTTTTTTTTTTTACCCGCAAGTGTTCTCGTGTAAACAGAACAGCCCTATAATACTGAAACTACTTTATTTCAGTATTATAGTTTATTCACGCTTACAAGAAGGCGTTTAGAAACATGCAGGTGACGAATTCTTGTGTAGTTACTGACACTGGGCATGTGATAAAACTGCGGATTCAGCAAGAGCGTCTTCACAACCTGCGAAAGCTTTCCATGGGGGACGGGACTCTCATCACGTCTTCAAAGTTACTTACAGACAGCAGGTTGGAATTGTAGATATGCCGAACATAATGGAATGCTGCAATGACATATTTTTTTTTAAACGCACAAATTAATAAGCAGTTTATAAAAGGAAAAATGAAACAATTAGGGATGGGCATGATTAGTCGATTAATCGATAATTGATCACTAAGAATTTCATCGATTACGTTAATTTTAATCGACAAACCGAATGTAGGTTGCTGTGCGTAGTGTGACCAAACAGGGGTCCGTACATGTGTCTCTCTGCACTCAGAAGGAGCGAGCAAACACAGACAGTCGGTCAGTCTGCAACGTACTGAAGCACAAATGCGTATTTAACGATGACTTGTACAAGAAATTCCACGCTTTCCGTTGCGTTCGGGACAAGTGTGAGTCCATGTGCACAGTGTATAAAGCAGGAACATATGTTTCGGTGTCCAGTGGGAAAAAGTTTTACCAGGTGAGAGAAGTGCAATGTCGATGACGAGTCCCCACCTCCCGTACGGTGTCCTGGTTTTGACAAACGCAAATCTGGTCACACTAACCTGTATTCCACTGAGTCATGTCTTTTAATCTGACAGAAATTGACCGCATCAGCGACACAAGAGCTGTAGTTTTATCTTCGCTGAGTTTATGCAAATTAGCGATGCGGTTTTAAGTTTCGTTTCTGAGAGTTGCGCAAAACTGAATTAAACACATTATAATGTCAAACGGGCTGATGTGGCTCTAGAGTCGTTACGGTTTATATGTCGTAAAGTTGAATTTATTTATGCAGATTAGTAGTGCAGACAGTAATAATAATGATGATCTTTTTATTATAAAAACGTTAATGATTAATCGATAATCGATCGTTAATTCTTCCGACGATCGATGAAGAAAATTTCATCGAATGCCCATCCCTAGAAACAATACAATGATATCTAGATGAGGAAAACCTGACCATTTTCTCAGATTTCATCAGTTACTATCGCCAACTGCATTTTTCCAAACGTCTTCCGGTTTTGTGACATAAACGTGAATGGAGCCTACAACAACAAAGCAGGGCTGTCCCAGTGAACCTTTTTTAAATGGAAAGTATCATGAGCTTCAACAAATAAATAAGAGAATGAACTGTTAATTCGCATGGACTCATACAGCTCAAATCTTATCGTATTACAACAAAAATAACAAATTTCTCCCCACTGTTGCAAAGACTTTGTACACACGATAAATACTGAACCCAAAAATATTGTGACAGGCCTAATTACTGCACATTAAAGATATTACAATGTAGTTTCTCGAAGTTTCGTTGGATTGGCAGTGGTGTTTTCTGTCAGAATGCAGGGCGTGAATAGTTCCTGGTCAGATGGATGAGATGGATCCCTAAAGAGCCTGTACTCAAATTTTTCTCCATGTTTTTGAGAAAAATTTGTCTTCTTCCAGTACAGATAAATTGTTTAAGCAGATGTTGAATAGGGATCCAGCTTTTTTTGTTCCAATACCGATGTTGATACTTTGGCTTTAAGTATCTGCTGATCCCCAATATCAACAGATATCTGGGCAGAGACTGAAAATAATAGAATTGACTTCCTTTAAACACAAATGGTGTTTGGTAAAAAATGATCCAAATGTGTGTTTTTAACTGTTTATTTAAAGTAACTGCAAAAAAGCTTGGCCAAAATTTAAGATATAAATATTTAAATCTATCAGAAAATGACGTAAAATTAGTGAAATTATCTGTTCATGCAGCAAGATCATTTTACTTGACAAGTTATTTGAAAATAAACTACTTCTAGACTAGAATTAAACACTTTCTGGTCTAGTAAGTAGATCATAAATCTGAAAACAAGATGAATAACCTGATATAAGTTTTAAAATCTTGGCCAGATCAGAGAAATTTGCAGTGGAACAGCTTTAAAAACTATTACGAGGCAGCAACAAGAAAATCCAATAAAATCATCTTATTACACCAGTTTTTAGTCCAAAACTGAATAGTCGGAAGTCTGCTGTGTACTACTGTCTGCATCTAACTATAAAGCATTATCGTATTTTTCGGACTATAAGGCGCTCTTAAAATCCGGTGCGCCTTATGTATTAATTCTGGTTGTGTTTACTGACCTGGAATCGATTTTATGTGGTACACGGCGCTCAAAAATCTGTCGAAATGTCTTAGTACGACTTTGGTAAGTTACAAAGCCGCACCACTTGATGGATTGTCGGAGCATTATGGCTACTGTAGTCAGGAGTCTCGCGGAGTAGAAAAGTTTGTAGTGAAGTAAAGGGGGTGTTCTGTTCCACTGAGTCGTGTCCTTTAGTCCGACTGCATCAGCGCACAAGGAGCGAGCTGTTTTTTTTTTTTTTTTCAGTGCTTATTGTTTATGCAAATTGGCCATGTGGCTTTAAGTTTTTCGTATCTGTAAAACGTAAACAAATGTGCGCAAAGCTGCATTAAACACATTATTACTCAATGTATATTTGAGTCCTCCTCATAGGAAATAAAAAAAACTAAAAATCTCCACCTGCATTCACATTCATAATCCACATTCACCAAGACAGGGAGGCAACGCCAGGCGAATTATGCCACTGGATCGTGGAAGTGTTGTGTTTGTTTTGCTTAATGCGCCTTAAAATAAACGAGAGAATTCAACATTATTGATATTGCGCCTTATAATCCGGTGCGCCTCATAGTCCGAAAAATACGGTATATTGTTTGAGAATCAGGAACCATACTAGTTGTTATTAGCATTATCGGAACGGCAAAACAGAGTTGCTTAAGTGTCATGCGATTGATTGCATTTTAACAAAGGGTGATTATATTTTCTGCTTTTGATACCTAACTCAGCGCTGTGTAATCTAATCTTTGGGATTTGAATTTCCTTGTTGCTCATGAGAAATTTTTGCTGAGCGTAGCAGTCCTCCGCTCTTTTTCCTCCCCCTCCTATTCCCTAATTCTCTGATTAGATTCCTGAAATGCAGACAGGAAAAGAATTTGGGAGGACTTGGACTTCCCTCTGCTCCATCTGCCTCTTCCTTCTCCTCGTGTTAAAGCTTGTCTTGCCTATTTAATGTAGATTTTTAGGATCATTTCCTGTCCGGAGAAGGTCTGAATCCCAACCATGTGAGGAATGTGAGTGGTAAAAGGTTTGGCAGTGGAGCTTAAAGCATCTGGAGATTGTGTCATGTTGCTCAAGGCCTTGACGAGTTGGAAAAAAAAGATCTAATTGATGAGAAATGTGATTCGGTTCGCAGTTTTAATTACGGATATGTTGCACATTCCCTGGGAGTGTGATGCTAACTGTAGGCACTGCTTTTTCTGAAGCTTGCGAGACTTTAATCTGGGCTTTATTTTAACACAATCTGACCAGAAAAAAATGATTTATCTTGTGACGCTCACCTTTTTGTTGAAAATCTAACACGTAATGAACAATCGTACTGATCATAAACTCCTGAAAAAATGTCTTATTTAAACTCATTTTGTGTTTTTTTTCTTGAGTTTAAAACTTTTTTGACAATGTTTGCGCGTGTGTTGTGTCACTGTGGAAACTTCTAAACCTTCCACCATTAGAGATGCATGTAGAAACCCCCAGCGTATTTTCACTGCACAGTATCAGTAAGATTCTGTTCAAAGTTCACATTTTAAAGTTGACAAAAAGACTGAAATATGAGCTAGCAAACTAGTACGCATTCAGAACAGACTGTGTTATGGTAATTCAAATATGGAAGACGTTGGTATAGGGCTGCAAGATAAATCAAAATCAAATCAAAATGAAATAGACGCAATCAGCAAATCGCAAAAGCTGCAATTTTTACCATAATATCCTCCACAAACTACAAAATATTCAGTCTTATTTTGCATTTTTTAAAAACTGCTGACTTTGTAGTTTCTGAAATTTGATTCTTGTATTTCATTTTTCGGTCTTTTTTTTTTTTTCAGTCAATTCTTCAGGACATGAACTTTGAACAGAATTATGTTATCCAAACTTAAATCCCAAATCTGATTGCAATGCTTGTCAGAATAAGGGCTGTGTATCATTAAGAAGTTGCCGATACGATACATACCTCGATAAAGTGAGCTTTTGATTTGATATGATTAAATTCAAACCCACTTGCTCATCTGTGCCCTGTCTGTCTCTGTATTTTAGGAGAATCTGGTCTGGGGAAGTCCACTCTTATAAACTCACTGTTCCTCACGGACCTGTACTCACCAGAATACCCAGGACCATCGCACCGGATCAAGAAGACTGTACAGGTAACACAAACACGCCCCAACACGAGCATATGAACCAGTCAAGAGTTATGAAGCCTGAAAAACGAATGCTGTACATTGTTTGGTGACCATAGTAGGTCTGCCTCATCTGTTTTCAAGTATTTTACTGGCCTTATCCAAGTAAATCACCACTGTATTCAATAATGTTAAAATTACAATATTCAAGGACAGTATTGTGGTTTTCCAGAAGACAGTTGTACAATTTATAGCTCTTTGTATTGTCTTGAAGAGACACTAACGAGAAAAATATGAATTTGCTAGGCTCTAAAGAAAATCTAAAACACATGCCGTATTTTTCGGACTATAATTCTTTAATTTTTTAAAAAATTGACAGTGCACCTTATGTATTAATTCTGGTTGCGCTTACTGATTTTACGTGCTTGACGGCGCTAAAAAATCTGTCAAAATGTTTTAGTACGACTTCGGTCGTGCCGCAGAGCTTGATGGATTGTCAGAGCATTACGGCTACCGTAGTCAGGAGCCTCACGAGTCCGATAGAGTCCAACAGAAGCTGACTGCATCAGCGCACAAGGAACGAGCATTTTTTTTTCAGCGCTTATAATTTATGCAAATTAGCCATGTGGTTTTAAGTTTTGTTTTTGTATAATGTAAACAAATGTGCGTAAATCTGCATTAAACATATTATTACTCAATGTATATTTGAGTCGTCCTCGTAGAAAATTAAAAAAACGCCCACATTCACATTAATAATACACATTCAGCAAGACAGGGAGGCAATGTCGAGCAAATTACACCACGATCTGCCAATGGATCGTGGACGCCTGGGCTAAAGGATCAGTCTCAAGTGTTGTCTGTTTGTTTCTCTTAATGCGCCTTATAATCCGGTGCCTCTGAAAATAGACGAGAGAATTCAACATTATTGATATTGGGCATTATAGTCCGAAAAATACAGTACACACACACGACAAATTTTGGGATAAACCTGGCATTATATCAAAACCAAAACAACATCAGGACTAGAATAAGACCAAAGATCAGGACTAAACCAGGATCAAACCAGAACAGTGAGTACAGCCTATAGATTTACACGCCTAAACTGAAGTGAATGACTCAGTATTTCAACATAACTTGCCTCTTAAATGCCCCAGTGATTATTAAAAGTGTTCCCTGAGCTGAGATATTTTGGTTTCATCATTCCCGTCCTGTACGTTTGATTGGCGCTTTTGTTTTTGTGATGCTCTCTCCCTCCGAGCTGTTGCCACCCAAGTGCGAGTGTTCGTCAGTGAAACCGGTCCTTCCGCTGTAACAAAGGCCCGTGTGCCAGAAGCAAACACAGGTTATAAATTTAAATTGGCCTGCGTAATCATAGCGTTGTTTTAAGGAAGCTGCTTGTTAACAGTTTGCTGCTCGCTGTAAATCTCAACACAACAACAACTCCAGGCCCTTGTGTATCCTACATGCTATAACGTTATAAAACTATACGTGAAAGGTTGCTGGGTTCATCCACCTTCTTTCCTTCTCTTTAGTTATTTCCTTGCCTGGAATGTTCCGCAGTGTGACATTAAAGGCGTATACCTGATTTAGAAACGTGAAAAGCAGGACTAGGCGCAGTGGTCCAAAGTTATTCCTCACTTACCTTTTGTGAACTCTGAGCATCCTGATCATTCGCAGTGTGTTCGTAAGTGATTTTTCTCAACTTCCAGAGACTAAAGTGGAGCATGTTAACCGCGCAGTTCCTGATTTTTGGTCATTCAGAAGTGGTTTATAATTAGATGCAGAAAGTACACACCTCAAGAGACTTTATCTGTACTGGGAAAGAAAATGTTTAAAGGAACAGAATAATGTTTGAAATAAAACTAATCTTGCATCGCCTGAATCGTCGCATGTTGAGGGACTATTTTCTCATATATCAGTCCGCCGCTGCCAAACTTTCTATCAGGAAGTACAACTCACTGCTGCTGCTCCTCAGACATAAATCCTTCAAATGCAAGGTTGGTTTTACTTCTGAAATTATTCTATCGACACAGACATTCACATCGACAGTCTGGTGTAATAATAGATTTGCTTCGGGTGTTTTGTGGAGTGGGTAAGACTGTTTTTAGTTTCAGGATAACTATGGCCATTGACATGCACTAGCCTAGCACCAGCGACCTCTGCAAATACAAGGACTGGACGGAATATTTAAAAAAGTGTCTCCACGCGTCTCCAACACTCTGACTCACTAAGAAATGAGGTCCTATGTCCAAAATTCCAGACTGTCCCTTTAAGCAATAGATAGTTAGATAGTTAAATAGTGTATCTTTTTAATATAGCCTATTTTTTAGTGTTTAGTGTTCATTTTTACAACAAATTTCGGCTTTTGGTGGTGGTTTGATGGTCATTGTTGAGGATGGGCTTTAGGTAGGTTCCAGTATCAGTATTGGCCAGTATTGATTATTTGATACTGATATTTTTGGACATTGCCCCATTCTCTGTGAGTCCTATTTGAACAGACTCGTGAGCCAAAATGGAAACTGAAGCGTTATATGGCTGTATTCTTGCACTTTTACATCCATGACAAAGGAGAAATTCAATTTGTGAGCTGGACAAATGTTTTTTTAGGTCGAAAACGTTTCGTACCTCAAAAGCTGCACTTTTTTTTGCCATAATTTCCCATCATTTCCTCCACAAACTACAAAATATTCAGTCTAAAGCCCTATTCACATGGGATTTGTATTACCTGTGGAGCTTTATTCGTAATAATTGTGGCGGATCTTAATCCCGTGCGAATTCACCATGTCTGTAATTTGTAAAGTAAAAATTCCGCCCCAAATTACCGACTATATTTCAGCAAACACAGACGTCCGGTGATATTACTAGTCCCCTGCGAATCTGCATCTCTGTGTTTGTTGTTGTAATTGCGCACCTTTTCTGTCTCTTTCTTTACTTTCCACGTTCTTTTCTCTTTCAATCTCTTTGTCAATGTCAGTAAAATTGAGTAATTTATGGACTTTGCTTGTCCTGTGCAAATGCGCTGCAAGTAACACAGAGGTGGGACGGTAATTTGCAAATTCCCCAGGTTGGATTTATCCCGTGCGAATAGGGCTTTATTCTGCATAAAAAAAAACTGCTGACCCTATAGTTTCTGAAATTTGATTTGATTAGCTTTTCATTTCATATTTTAGTCTTTTAGTCATTTCTTCGGAACGTGTTTAAAATGTGAACTTTGAACAGATTTCTATTATCCAAACTTAAATCCCAAATCTGATTAAAGCTGTGCAATTAATCGAATTTTGATCGCGATTTCATTTATTTTTTTGTATCTCAGACGATCTCCAAACTCGAGTTGAAACGATTTAAAGCTTAAAGTTTATTTTAAAAAGTAAATTTATTTTATTTTATTAAATGTAGAGATTGTAGAACAGCTGGATATATAGTTTGTTTTGGATACATTTATGTTTTTCTATGCCTTATTTCATGTTCAAAGATTATTTTATTAATTTTATGTTTTATACTTTGCAAACCTGCTCTAAGGTTCATATTTGTAGCCTGAATTTATTTTAAATTTGAAAGTTTTGCATAAATTATCAATAACAAAGTGTGTTTTTTTGAGAGAGAAAAGCTGAATAAATGCATCATGTAACAAAAAAATAATCGTCTGAATAATCGTGATTTCAATATTGACCAAAATAATCGTGATAATGATTCTTTCCATAATTGAGCAGCTCTAAATCTGATTGCAAGGCTTGTCAGAATAATTATACATCGGCTATCATAACTCATGTGTACAAAACAAACTTTGATTATAAGTGAACCAACCAATAATACTTTGATTCTGGTGAAATGATGAAAGTTTTACATAATAACTTGACTCATCCGGAACCAGTGAGTCTGAAGTCGAAGGCCAGCGCAAAGACAAGGGCTCACTGTGTGCCGCCTGATCTTCAATGCTGGACCAGAACCAGGGCCTGAGTCTGTAGGTGTTTGGGGCATGGGAGCGCCGGGTCGGAGAGGTATAAATCTGGAAAAACAGAGGAGCCATTATACCACGAGACTGCATTTTATTATGGACCGTAAATACAAACAGACCACCGCAGCGAGGGCAGAGATCACATGGTACAGTTTGAGGAAGAATGCGTTTACAGGCTGAGGATGCACTCTGGAATTCCTTTCTGCTAAATACTCTGTACTTAACCAATCATGAAATTAAACATGAAATTAAAGGAGCTGTGTCTGATTTTTACTGTCTTTAAAACGTGAAAAATAGAACCAGTTAAATTTAAAGTACCTATGACAGATTTTTATGATTCTCTAAAGTGCGTATGACAGATTTTTATGATTCTCTAATTATGGCTTAATTTTGTGGGGTTATTGCTATCGTAAATATAAATTATAGCTTTAAACTAGTCGAGAAGAAAGAAATTTTAAAGAAATTTAAAGAGAAGTCCAAAAATGTGTTGAAAATTGCAGGAATTAGAGTTCAAACATAGATGGCATCACAATAGCGAGAAATCTATCCAAAAGTTCAGCACAATTTACAAGAAACAAATTTTTTCTGATACTTTTAACATGATTTCAACAAAATGAATGTGTTTTTTTGTATTTGTATTTGTCAGATAATCATTTCTGTGTAGTTTTGCTAGATAAGAGTTGTGAATTTCCTAGTGTGATACCATGATTTCGAACTAGGAATTAAAGTTTTAAACCTAAAAAATTGCCAAATTGGGAAAATTAGTATGAATGTTTTTGCTAAAATCTTAAATATAATGATTTTAACTGAGGTTTTGCAAAATGAGCAGTCAGTACTGTCAACTTTACTGGCACTTTAAAGTTATTCCTCACTTTCCTTACGCATTCTGAGCATCGTAATTATTCACAGAGATGAGTTTATAAGCTTTTTTTTTTACAACTCTGCAGAGCTTTGCTATGGTGATAATGCTGACAACTAGCATGTGAATGTGCACTTCCTGATTATCTGGCAATAAAATGTTTTCTAATTAAATGCAGACAGCACACAGAAGACATATTTGACTTCAAGAGCTGTTCATACAATATATCTGTTCTAGGACAAGACAAATTTAGCTTAAATGAAACCTCTTTTTACCCCTTACGATTCTGGCCTATTTTTCCTAAAGTGTCTGATAAAATGATGGCTCCTGCTGTCTGAGCCGCTCTTATTTTAAAGGTGCATTGTGTAACTTTTCTGGTGGAGGGTTCGTGAAATGTTTTTCTCCATGGAAATTAAGGCTGGGCAACTAATCAAATTTTCATCGCAGTTTCAATTTGTGTGTCAAAACGATCTCCAAACTCATATAATTGAGTTGAAGCGTTAAAGCTTAATAAAGTTTATTTTGGGATATTTTAAATATAAATAAGTATATTTATTTCATTTTTTAAACATGGAGATTGTAGAACAGCTGGATATATAGTTTATTTTGGATACATTTATGTTTTCATGTTCATAGTATATTTTATTCATTTTATGTTTTGTATATCACAAAACTGCTCTAAGGTTCATATTTGTGGCCTGAATTTATTTTCAATTTGGAAGTTTTGTGTAAATTATCAATAACAATGTGGGGTTTTTTTGTTAGAAATGCTGAATAAATGCATTGTGTAACTAAAAAAATAATTTTTTGAATAATCGTGATTTCAATATTGACCAAAACAATCGTGATAATGATTTTTCTCCATAATCGAGCAGCTCTAATGGAAATGCTATTGCTTTGTGTGGAATATTTTCACAGTTTGGTATTATTATGTGTGAGCTACTGTGTCCAAATAATTTCCCTTGTGCCTCAATAAAGTTTATCTAAGTCTAAACCTTTTTATCTTCATGGAGACCAAACCAGACCAAGTTACAGGTCAGATCTATGGAGAGGCAACCCCGCTCACAGTCAGAACTCAAGTTTTTCTAGATATTTTTGCGCTATAAATGCACTTGAAATTGAATAATTGTAAGGTTGTTTAATGTCACACTGTGGAACATTCCAGGCAGAGCAGTGACATATCCATAGCAACAAGCAGGCTAAGATTTACTTGTGACTGAATTATTTGATGATCTGAGAGTAATTTGAGCATTTGTTGGGTCTTTTTAAAGGTTTTAAGATGTGACATTCAAGTGTTTTTGAGATTGGAGTTAGCTGTTGGTCTTATAGGTCAGCGTCTGTCAGGTTTTGAGTGACAGGCAGGTTCAACCAATCACAGCGGGCCGTGAAATTTCAAATGAAGCAGCTACTTTCTTTCTAACTCTTACAAACAATATCAATGACTAATGAGAGTTTCGTAACAAGTCTGAATCATGAAAACACTGAAATTATGACCTCAGAGCAAAGTAAATTCACCAGCATTTTTTTCTGACAGCTTATTTTCTTTTAATCTTTTACAGTTTCATTATTTCAAGACATGATGGTGCTTTTTTGAGAGGAAATTATGAAAAATCAAAGTCGAACCATCTCAGTTAACTCATTCAACCATTCAGGTATTGTTGTAGAGGTATTTTTTGACTTCTACAATTCTACGTTTACATCAAAATCGTTCGAATCAGTTGAAGCTTTCACAAACAGGAATCTGCTGTTTGAAAAAAGGCTTAGAGGAAATGCATTTTTAGTCCATGACACAGTATTAGTCAGTCTGAATGAACTCATGCTATGTACTGATAGTGAAAGTATGCAACAGCCAGGCCTTCGTTATTGTTACAACTACCAGAGTCAAAGAGGAGAATAGTGTTAAGACAAGCTGTCGTGACCTTTAAGACAATAGATCGAGTCTTTTTGTTATGTGTTTTTGTCCACTTTTTAGAACATTAGTGGCTTATCTTTAAAAAGGAGCTGAAATACATTGACATACACCAAAAGAGAAAGATACATTTGCAATTTTTTTCACAAATTGTGCAACCTCTCAGGGGAGTTGACAAAGGGGTGTATTGTCCCGGGCCCCAGAGTTTTAAAGAGCCAGAATTGTAACTTCTGCCTATTAATTCATTTTAGAGGGGGGCCCATGTAAAGCTTCTTGCCCTGGGCCCCCAAATTTCTCTAGACAGGCCTGCAAACTATAAAGTAATAATTTTATATCTGATAAAAGTTAATACTTTATTACAGCAAAGTGCAGCCTAATTTTTGGACTGAAATGTTTGAGTTTACCCACTAATCACTGATGGTTCTGTATGGATATTTTTTGTCCTCAATAACCAATATTTAAAGGTACAGTATGTAACTTTCTAGAGGTGGTACATCACCTGCACGATTCAATGGAAATGGTAAATTAAAACCAAAACTTTGAAACGTTGTCTATAGAGCTGAGTATCATTAAGAAGTTGCCGATACGATACATACCTCGATACACAGGCCATGTTCCGATATGTTTTTCGATACAGTGCACTTTCAATTCAGTGCTATTCGATACGATATATTTCAAATCGATTTGATACGGTTCAGTGAAAAACAAAGGCTAAATCATGGCTGTGATAATCAAAAAAATGTCTACTAAGTCCATTAAGTTTGTGCAAAGTTAAGACAAAAAACACCCATTTTACTCATCAAAATGGCAAAATTGTCAACACAATTGTAGTTCTTACACTAAATAAGTCAGTAAAATATACCAAAAAATGCTTTTGGCGATATATCGATAAAGCAACCCATGATAATGATACTGTATCATCAATTTAAATGATATGATCTATCGATATTTCAATATTTTTGCCCCAAATTGTCTATGGAAATTGGTGAATTTTAGGCAACACAGTGGAAAATCCAGGCTTTAGATTTATTGTTTCTATATATAGCTGAGAGATATATTTGTATCACTATATTTTATATTTAATTTTCACTTGTACATATACATGTGTGTAATTATGTCTTATTTGACACTAGGGATATAACAATTACTGAAATATCGTGATATTGTATCGTCAGAGTTCTCGCAATAAATATCCTACCATGAGATGTGTATCGTGAAAACATTGTACTGAGAGATTTGGATATTTATACATCTCTAATCGTGAACTTTCCCACCATATCGCAATAAATATCGTTCCGTGAGGTTCATACCGTGACAATATCGTATCGTGAGACTTGGATATTGTTACACCCCTACAGTCTCTTGCTATCTTTTTGCTACTTTTTTTTTTATTTATCATTACCATTTACATTTTTGCTCTTTGTTATTATAATATATTGTGACGTGTGAGCTCCTGGGTCCAAATAATTTCCCTCATGGTTTAATAAAGTTTGTCGTTTTAAAGGTAAAGTACAAGTTCATTTAAACAACATGCAAAAAACCAAATCATCTCATTCATTTCTGATCACGGCCTCATTAGTTTCTCACATCAGACTTAGCAGTTTTCGTTTCATTTGTGTAATCTTATAAGAAATCCGATTATAATCCGATTTTGTTGTGCATGTGAACTAGGCCACTGACACCAATATCAGCTCTGATTTATTACCCATCCCGACAATTACACGTCTGGCCTTTCAGAAAAGGAAATGCCATCTTAAGCTAACCCCGTTTTGATCCCAAACAAAGAAGAACTCAGCAACTAAGTAATTTATGATGTTATGTCTTTTACAAAAGGTATTCATTTTCATAATGGCTAGATTTCACTCATTACTGTTGTAAAGCATGTCTTTATTTTTGCTTTATTTACTCCGTCGTAAATTACCAGTATTTCCTGTGAGTAGATCAAAACCAGTCGAAGGCGCGCACAGGAAAGAGTTGATTTCCTGTGATGCTCTATTTGAAATCTCTTCTAGTATGACTGTCCCCATTCTGTCCGGACCTGCCCCATTCGTGCTGATGTCAGACGGTGTTTTTTAGGAGGGAGTCTGCACGAAGCTAATCTCGCTACGCCAAAACCACACTCCAATAATAATGTTACACCTCGAGCCACGCCCGCCACCCCCAGCGTCCTAACACGGCGCGCTATCACGAGGAGTCACTCAGCACGTTTATCCAGGCCCCGTGCCAGAATGCAGACACTGACGTCAGAGCAGACGGTGAGACTGTGGTTTCACTATCAACACATCAGCTCAAGTGAGATGCTCTTTGACCTGAAACTAACGTTGTTTTTTACAGAGATGACTGCAGGGTAGCCGTGGGGTCTTAAAAGTCTTAAAAAGAGCTTAAATTTCATGTTCCTAATTTAAGGCCTTAAAATGATGTTGTCCAAGTCTTATTTTTTCACAATGGTCTTAAATTTCATAAGCCTATTTTTTTGTTTACTCACCTGGTCTGCAGTGCAATGTTACACGGAGGGTAGAGGTCTGCGTGGGGCAGATTTTTCAGTCCCGCTCCCGCCTGCATCTGCAATATTTTGCCTGCGCCCGCCCACAAATCACGCAGGATGGGATCCTGGATTCTGGATCACTTTGAAATTTTAGTTAACATTGTGGTAAATGGGGCCAAAAATTTTGTTTCTCAATATCTCGGTTAATTATTGACCAAACCCCATGAAATTTGACTCAGGGATGGACAATGGGATCCTCTTTCATATTCCAAATTGAAAGATACGAGACAAATATTTATGGAAAACACAATTAATATGAGGGGGACTGTAGTCCTTGGCGGAGGTCTGCACTCTCTGAGTGCTTTTCTAGTTTAGTTCTGGTTTAGTGGCGCAGCCCACACGACGTACGGGACGGGGGATGGTCTGTGTGGCGCGACAGGAGCGGAGGATGGTCTGTGTGGCGTACGGATGCAGGGACTCTTTTGCGTCGGGTCTCGCGAGTCCCTGCAGGGCTCTACGTGAGGGAGGAAAAAAACCAACATCAAATCATGTAACGTGAATGAACGTTTAATTTGTCTTGTTAGAATGTTATAAATGATTTTTTGTCCATTTTACAAGCATACGGCTATAAATGAGTTCTGAATGAGATTTTATAATAGAAGTATTTTTTGTTATTTAGAGCAGTGAGTAATGGTCATTATTAGAATTGGATCTGGTGGGGTTTTTTTTTTTGCCTGCATAATGGGTGTGATGTTGGTCTTAATTTGCATTTAAATGGTCTTAAAAAGGTCTTTAAAAAGCCTTCAATTTGGGGTTTAGTCAAACCTGGGGATAACCTGGACTGAAATGTTAAATGATAAATGATAAAATATGTAAAAAACTAATGCTAACTTGAGATACAATTTTGAAACAAGTCAGATGTAAAATATGTTTAATCATTTGGTTACAAGGTTAAATCAGTACTAAATACACATTACTAACAGAAGAGAGAGTTATGTAGTGGCACAAGACAAAGTTGTCACAAGATTTTGCAACCATGAGAAAAATTATTTCGGTTTGTAGATTGTTTCCCTCTGAATTTACCTTTACCTAAAGTCTGCCACACACTACAGGATTTTTCAGTCTTACAAGATTTTTAAATATGCATTAAAAAGCACACATCACAGACACGAGTAGAATCTTATGAGACTTAAAATCCCTGATCGCAAAGAGAGCAGCAGGATATGTCAGCAGACCACAGGCTATCAAGTTTGATCGCAATTGCATCTGCTGTTTCCTGTTTACAATAAAACGACTCACTTTGAGACTCTTAAGTGTTCAAAAAATCAGAGCAAAGCACTTCTAGTTGTGAAATGTGGCGCAAAACTTCAGATGCATGATTTTTAAAGCATAAAAAATTGTCGATGAAGTCCACAGGAAGTAGAGTCACTATCGCGAATCTGCAGCTTCACCTCGATCGTGAGCTGTGTGGATGTAAACAGACACACGTGAGGAACTACTCCTGCCTTTTTACTTTTAAAGAACGCTTCAAACTGGATTAATAACTGGATGGATAGAGGGATGCATGGATGGATGATAAATGGATGGATGGATCGATGGATGGATAGATGAATAGATGGATGATAGATGAATAGATGATGGATAGAGGGATGCATGGATGAATGATAAATGGATAGATGGATAGTGGATGGATGGATTGTTGGATGGATGGATAGTTACATGAATGATAGATAGATACATGGATAGATAGATACATGGATAGATAGATACATGGATAGATAGATACATGGATGGATGGATAGATAGTTACATGAATGGATAGATAGATACATTGATGGATGGATAGATAGTTACATGAATGGATAGATAGATACATTGATGGATGGATGGATAGTTACATGAATGATAGATGGATAGATACATGAATGGATAGATACATGGATGGATAGATAGATACATGGATGGATGGATAGATACATGGATAGATAGATACATGGATAGATAGATACATGGATAGATAGATACATGGATAGATAGATACATGGATGGATGGATAGATAGTTACATGAATGGATAGATAGATACATTGATGGATGGATGGATGGATAGTTACATGAATGATAGATGGATAGATACATGAATGGATAGATACATGGATGGATAGATAGATACATGGATGGATGGATAGATACATGGATGGATGGATAGATACATGGATGGATGGATTGATGAATGGATAGATGGATGATAGATGATGGATGGATAGATTGATAGAGGATTGATAAGATAAGATATGCCTTTATTAGTCCCACATTGGGGAAATTCCAGTGTTGCAACGTGCAATTTCAGAACAGCAGGAAAAGGTAACATACAATAAAACAGATAATAAATAATAGCTTAAAAATAATTTTAAAATAGACTTAAAAATAATTGCACATGGACATAATTGAATGGCACATGTTCAGTGTTAGCAGTGTTTGTTGTACAATCTGACAGCAGCAGGAAGGAAAGACCTGCAAAACCTCTCCTTCACACAGCGAGGGTGAATGAGTCTGTCACTGAAGCTGCTCTCCAGAGCAGACAGAGCGTCCTGCAGGGGGTGAGACTCATGGCCCAGCATAGAGACGACCTTAGTCAGGACCCTGATAGATAGACAGATGGACAGATGGACAGACAGATGGACGGATAGATGGATGGATCGATCCTGAAGGACATTAAAAAAATAAATAAATAAACTTATCTATTGCCGTGGAGACAATAAGTGCAAGATGGAATTGTTTAATGCCATACTGTGGAACATTCCTACAAAGTAATGTCCATGGGAAGACAAGTGGCTGCTGCTTCACGAGAAAAGTTACACAGTGCAGCTTTAAATTTTGGAGATGTGCAACTTTGGAATATTGACTAAATTGTCTTTTTTATTCTTTAATATCTTTCTTATTCTGTAAATCACTTTGAATTACTTAAATACTAATAAACTTGCCTCGTCCTTACAAAAAAAAAGTATATATTAAAAAAGCAGATTGGGGCGATCTTTTCTGAACAAAGGCCATACAGGGATTTCTCCACGCTTAAGTTTTAATTTGTCAGTCCGTTTTGCGTCACACCTGAACCTCATCTGACCCGTACAGACACTTTTTCAGCACATTCCAGATGGATGGCGTACAATAACACCGTCTTCAGGATAATCCAACCCCTATTTCTACTTAAATCTGAGTTATATTATATGACAGTAACAGATTTTTTTAATTTTAGGATTATGGACGAAGTTTATAACCTCATTTCAGATTTATTCAGAGACCTATTTTCTAATCTATGTTGTTTCCTCGTCACAGACCTCGTCAACAGACCTGAACTTGTTTCATTTCCACATGTTTAACACACAAACTCTGCATATTTAGGATTAGTTCTTCTCTAAAACAGAAAAAAAACCCACACCTTCAGCAGAGTCATTTGGATCATTTTAATCACAAGGTTTAACAGAGCATTTTGAGCTTTAGAGATGTAAACAGACTAATAATAAAGCATTACAGTGGTCCCTCGTTTATCGCGGGGGTTACGTTCTAAAAATAACCCGCGATAGGTGAAATCCGCAAAGCCGCACTTTATACGCTTTTCTCAGACAGGACAGTTACAACCCTTTTTACATCCTTCTTAAAACTTATTGCTGCTGGATAAAACGGATAATGATTGTTTTGTTGATTTGTTTTTGTTGTTTTTTTTTTTTTCAGTTTTCGATTTTGTGTTTAAATGATGTTCGTTTCCTGTTTTTGTGACTTAAACTGCGATGCCGGACATTTGCGCTGCATATGGACTGGAACAGGACTGGAACAGGACTGGAACAGGACTGGAACAGGACTAGAACAGGACTGGAACAGGACTGGAACAGGACTGGAACAGGACTGGAACAGGACAGGACTGGAACAGGACTAGAACAGGACTGGAACAGGACTAGAACAGGACTGGAACAGGACTAGAACAGGTCTATAACTGGACTAGAACAGGTCTAGAACTGGACTGGAACAGGACTAGAACTGGACTGGAACAGGACTGGAATAGGACTAGAACAGGTCTAAACTAGCTCTAAACCAGAACTGAACCAGGACTAAACCAGGTCTTAGTCCTGGTCTCAGTCCTGGTCTGGTCCCAGTCTAATCCCGGTTTCCTGATCACCCGACACATCCGGGTCAGTCCTGGTTCAGTCCTGGTTCAGTCCTGGTTCAGCTCCTGGTTCAGTCCTGGTTTAGTCCTGGTTCAGTCCTGGTTCAGTCCTGGTTTAGTCCTGGTTTAGTCCTGGTTCCTGGTTTAGTCCTGGTTCAGTCCTGGTTCACTCCGGCATCGCAGTTTTAAGTCACAGAAACCGGAAATGGTCGTTATCCGTTTTTTCCATTATTCATTTAAACACAAAATCAAAAAATTAAAATCATTTTGGTTTTGGAAAACAAATAATGAAGAAAATAGTTCTTTTTTTATTTTCTTATTTTTGGTTTTATATTGAAAAACGAATGAACGAATGACAAACGAATTGAACTGCGTTATAACGAAGGACAGCTGTACTCAAACATGTGTGAATGAAACAAAACTCAACTCCTGGTCTGTTGTTGATGTGGTAACAACTTTATAACATGGCTTAAAACTTACAAGAATCCTTTACACACTTTATTGTACAAAACAGAAGTCCCAGAATTAGGAACACATGAACCAAATACCACTTTCAATTCCTATACCACTCTTTGTTCCGTTTTTACTTCCACATTTAAACCCTTTTCTGAGACAGTTGGTATCTGTTCGCCGACTCCGTACGTCATTTCATTGACTCGCATTCTTCAAATCTAATCTCTTCCTTCCTCTGCTAATTCCAGACACCTCCCAGGCTTCATACATAATACATTTGTGTACAACGGCGCATTCTCTGTCCTCTCCCGTTTTTATCCAAGCTCCAGTCATCGCGGTGTAAAACTAAGCCGACTTCAAAGCCACAGGTGTTGGGGCTGGAGTAATGTGTGATCCTGAAGTCCTCCATGTCTCCTGCAGAGGACGGGGCCACAGCTGCATAGTTTTATCAAGGCTGTAAGCTGATACTGTTACTGAAGTGTTTGTCTGCGCAGTATCACAGAAAGGCCTGGTGGATTAGGTAGGCTTGCGTGATTATGGGTAGAAATATTTGTTTTGAAGCTGGTACATAATGATTCGTTTTTTCAGTTTTCGATTTCGTTCGTTTCCCCTTTTTGGTGACTTAAACTGCGATGCTGGACATTTGCGCTGCATACGGACTGAAACAGGACTGAGCAGGTCTAAACCAGCTCTAAACCAGAACTGAACCAGGACTAAACCAGGTCTTAGTCCCGGTCTGGTCCCAGTCTGGTCCCATTTTCCTGATCGCTCGACACATCCGGGTCAGTCCCAACACTCCTGGTTCAGTCCTGGTTCAGTTCTGATTTTGTCCTGGTTTAGGACTGAGGCTGGAACCAGACCGGGACTGAGACCGGGACTGGGTAGAAATGGTAGAAACTGGGTAGAAATATTTGTTTTGAAGCTGGTATTAATGATTTGTCAAAGTCTAGACTGTACTTTTATCTTTTATTAGTTACTAGGGCCCGACCGATAGCCGATATAATTGCAGACATATTTAGTGATGAAAAAATTCACTGTAAATCTTGAATTGTTTAAAAAACTTAGGTTTGGCTCTAGTGGAATTTAAATTGGGTTTATTTAGGCAACATTTATTGTTATTCTGCCTCTTTACGTCATATTTATAGGCAGTAGGGCATTTTTGCATCACATTCTAGCTACTGCTGAAGAAAGTAAACTACCGCCTTTTGTCGTAAATGTGTGCGCACCGCGGTAATTAATTATATGTGTAAATGTCGATCATTCGCACCTCTATTCAAAGCTCATTTACATATCAATGCTTCAGTAACAAATATACGGCCAGTAAAGTCACTTTACACTAGGCCAATAGAAGAGAAAACAGACTGTTTATGTGTGGGGAGCTACAGCAGCTAATCACTAACCCATGAGAAAGAACCAAAATTAGCTTTAAAACGAACATATTTCCAACTCTCACCGCTCACACAGGCTCCTCTCACATAACAAGTCTGCAATAATAAAAGTCCTTTTAATCAAGACTCAAACCGATTGTCCGTAAAAAGAATATGATCTATGGCTGCGGGTGTAAACAAACACACATGTATTTTCTTAATCTGTGGTACACGTAGGATTTGGCAGTGTTGCATACTCATTTTGGTAAAAATGAAAAAAATAAATAAATAAAATCCACTACTAGCATGTTCTGCAGGCTTCCATTGGACACCACAGATTTGTAACGTGGAAGTCAGCAGATGTATTTCTTTTATTAAGTTATTTTAGATCACGGTTTCTAACTTGTAGCTCTCCACCCCCAAGCAGCTCGCCAAGGAATTTCTGAATTATATGCATTGTGCTGAATAATTCAAATTTGTTTGATTAAATGCCTATTTCCATTGTAAATGTATAAATTTGATACCTAATTTTGTGCACTGATGACTGGATAATGGGTTATGTTGTATGGCTTACCATGGTTCTTATATTTACAAAATTTCTAGCAGCCACTAAAATTAATAGCTCTCTGGCATTTTCGTTTTACAGAAAGTAGCTCACAGGAGGAAAAAGGTTGGAGACCCCTGTTTTAGATGAATATAGCGATTTAAAAAGTCAAAGTTATAACATAATGATCCATGAGTGTCATAGATTATAACTATATATCAGACACAAGCACAATATGTTTTCTTTAAGGGGAAACCTGAGTCCCCAGAAACCAGGAGAAACTCGAACCTGGAACCTTATTATTGTGAGGCGATGGTGTTAACACTCTTCTGCTTTTTTAATTGAAGTCTTATCACGATTGAAGTTAATTCCTTTTGATTGACGGTCGGCATAGTGTAGGAAATAATTGTTAATGATTAAAGTAACAATGAGCACAACCCGCTGCAAGAACCATCTCTTAACGGATTAAAATGTAATCAGTTAATGCTCTTGCGGCACGGCGTGAAGAAACGGTGTCGTTACCAGACTCTCCTTACAGTCCCAGACACTTGAATTTGCATGTTCTCCCTGCGTTTGGCTGGATTTCCTTCTGGTTTCGCAGTAGGCTAATCCTCCAGCTTTGTTCTACTGACCGAGATCCTGGCTCAAGATGTGGAGCTGGATTCCCGTATGTTCTTATCAGACGGCGTTCAAGCTTGGATAACGCTCTAACCATAAACAAAGAAACAAAGCCTTTATTAGCCTACCCGCTATACCAATATTTTTGTGATTTGAAATGACTTTGCGTGTGCATAGGAGGAGCTGTGTGAAGGATTGGCTCTTCACCTGCTCTCTCTGATCTGCTGCTTTGCTCCAAATCTCCTCTAATCCTCACAAGTGCCTCCTACAGGCTCCGTCTGCTCTCAGGCTGCTCTGCTGAGTGCACAAGGATACCTGCGCATTCCAGTCATACAGTCAGACAGGGAGGCTTTGCTTTTTCACGTCCAGTGGGATCAAAATAGTGTATAGTTGATGTTTTTTCATCTTTTTTTGGAGGGACAAAACTATATACGGTGCTATTAATAAATGTGAGCTTTTGACTGGACCAGAATTGTTTTACTTTTTTGCAGAACTGACTCTGACGAGATTTAAGCCGTGTTAGAATCTTGTTACCTCCTCAAAAACGTATCTGGAGTTTTGTTTTGTTTCATTCACACTTGTTTGGGCTAATAATTCAGGATTACTCAAAACTCAGAATGCTCTTTTCCACCTTGCCATGTCATGCAGCGATAGTTTTCAAGTTGACGACTACCTTTTACGCTTTGTTCAGTACAGACTGGCAATTCCAGGTATGACATTATCCAAATGATTCTAGTGAAGGTGTGTGGAGTTTAAAAACACAGTGGAGAACTTCTTGTATTACCACATGACATCACAAGGTGGAACAGAGTCTTTTCTGTTTGAGAAGAACTCAGCCTAAATATGCAAAGATTATGTGTTAAACATGTGTGAATGAAACAAAAAAAACACTCCAGGTTTGTTTCTGACAAGGAAACAACATTATAACATAAATTAAACATAATGTTGGTATGATGTTATGTAGTGCTGTGTAAAAATATTGAAATATAGATATATTGTGATGTTTAATTTAGCTGCCTCTTTTTACTAAATTATTTTGTGAAAGAGCTACAGTTTTGTTGCTTGTTTGGAGAAAGAAAACTTATTACAATACATTTTCACAGTTTTGACGAGTAAAATTGATGTTTTTACTGAACCTTATCTAATCGACTTGAAATATATCGTATCAAATCGTATTGAATCGAAAGTGTACTGTATCGAAAAACATTTTATCATGGCCTATGTATCGAGGTATGTGTTGTGTCAGCAGTTTCTTAATGACGCCCAGCCCTAATGTCATGTAGTATGGTCGAATTTTGATGCTGAAATTTTGTTTTCCATACATTATGCAAACCAGTTTTTCTAGCCATACTCTAAACGGACGACACTTGAGACTAATTCGCCCGGCGTTGCCTCCCTGTCTTGGTGATTGTGTATTATGAATGTGAATGTGGGTGGATCATTTAAGTTAGGTTTTTTGTTTCCTGCGAGGACGACTCAAATATGCATTTGAGTAATAATGTGTTTAATGCAGCTTTGCGCACATTTGTTTACGTTTTACAGAAACAAAACTTAAAAACACATGGCTAATTTGTGTAAAGTGTAAGTGCTGAAACAACAAAACATTATTCTCATTTTAGATTTTGTAGCTCCAGATGTTTTCTTTTCTGTGGGAGAAGCTCCAAATGGCTTTTTTGAGTATTTAAGTTTGCCGACCCCTGGTAAACACAAACTCCAGGTTTAAATCCTAGCCTCCTAGCACTGTCGATTTATGAGAAAATTGAAGGATTTTAAGTTCGCCTTATAGTCCAGAAAATATGGTACTCCAAAGAGCCTAACTGGTCAACAACTTTTGACTTGGAGACCAGAATTATTTTACTTTTACACAGAAATGACTCTTGTGAGCTTTAAAACTCCTCAAAAACATACCTGGAGTTTTGTTTTGTTTCAGATGAAGACCGACTAATAATGCAGGATTATTCTACTAACTGGATTAGTACATTTGATTACAGTGCCCAAACTCTTTCGCTTTCCCAAACTGCCATTACTAATCCGTGCTTGCTTTGTTTACTACTACCGCTCTGTTCAGCATCATGCTTAGAGCTCCCAGTGGTGTTTACTCCATTATCCACAAGAGACTCTGAATTATACTTCAACTGTCCTCCAGACTAAACGTACCAGAGCGCTGTTTACACGGAAACTATGGAAGCTTGAAACCCACCGGGCACGGTTAGCTCGCCAGTTGTTTATCCATTGTCACGACCAGCACGATAAATACCGAGGCCCTCCTGCTCACTGACGCACCGAGCGCCACTCCGCACCACAATTGCATTTAAAATATTTGCGGCTACATGTTTCCCATCCCCTGCCAGAGAATGCCTCGCAAACCCACATGGAACGCCGCTGTAATTGACTCCGTTTTGTTTATTAAGACCTAGAAAGCAATAGAAATGAAAATCGGGGACATATGGGGCCAGTGACGGTAACAGCGGGAGTGTTTTAAGTTTGCTGGGAGCGCGTGAGGACAGCCCTATTAGCCGTCTGTACAGTTTCAATCTTGTTAAGACTTGTTGCGTTTTTTTTTATATCCGGAGACTTGCAAGCACTTCACAGGAATTTAAAAGATTAGAGGACGAGATAACATGGAGATTGATGCAGCTTATAAACTCCACCGCCTAGGCTAATTTTGACGTTTGAAGCCGAGCAGACTGGTCTTCGTTCTATCTTCATCTGTCGTCCACTTTAAAAATTGTTTGTCGTCGCTAAAGGGAGGCTGTATTTTTAGCGTTTCGGCAAGTGTAGCTATGGATACGAGAAAACGGTGATGAGATATTGGGAAGTTATAAAAGGATCACACGCTGTAATAAGTTTTGTAATGTTATCTCTTCTCGCAGCCCCTAGGCAAGACTTGGTGAATTGGAAAAGTGCAGTTTAATACCATTATGCTTGGCTTGTTTTGAGGAATTGCTGATGTTTTAATGGGCAATATTACCAAGATATGACAATTAAAGGCGCTGTTTCTGATTTTTGCTCTATTAAAACTTGAAAAACACAACTAGTTCATTTTAAACTTTTACTTAGTTGGACTCTAATTGCTCAGTTATGACAATCTGTGCATCATTCGTTCATTTGTTTTTCAATATAAAACCAAAAATAAAAAAAAACAAAAAAACAACTATTTTCTCCAAAACCAAAATTTTAAAACAGATAATGATTAATTTTTTCAGTTTTCAATTTTGTGTTTAAATGAATAATGGAAAAAACGGATAATGGCCGTTTCCCGTTTCCGTGACTTCAACTGCGATGCCGGACTGAGACCAAGACTGAGACCTGGACCAGACCAGAACTGAGACCAGGACTGAGACCTGGACTGATACTACGAACAGGACCGGGACCGGGACTGGGACCACACCGGAACCGAGACCGGGACCACACTGGGACCGCACCAGAACCGGGACCGAGACCGGGACCGAGACCGGGACAGAGACCGAGACCGGGACCAAACTGGGACCAGACCAGAACTGAGACTGGGACTGAGACCATGAACAGGACCAGGACTGAGACCTGGACCAGACCAGGACTGAGATCGGGACCAGATTGGGACCAGATTGGGACCAGACCAGGACCATACCAGGACTGACACTGGGACTAGACCGGGACTGAGATCGGGACTGAGATCGAGACTGAGATCGTGACGGAGATCGGGACGGAGATCGGGACCAGACCGGGACTGGGACCAGACCAGGACTGAGACGGGTTTAGTCCTGATTCGCATCGCAATTTAAGTCACGTAAAAGGGAAACAGCTATTATCTGTTTTGTCCATTATTGTTTTCTCGTTTTCTTATTTTTGGTTTTATATTGAAAAATGAATGAACGAATGATACACGGATTTATGATTATATGCACAACTTTCAGATTCTAAAATATTAATATATCGTCTCGTTTAATGTGATGATGCAGTATCAATATCATCGGCTGCTGTATCGATATATCGCCAAGAGTATGTTTTGGTGTATTTTACTAAATTATTTTGTGACAGAGCTACAGTTCTGTTGCTTGTTCAGTGGAAGGAAACCCGTTTATGCGACACAGATGTTTTTGCGTTGACATATTCACTGTTTTCACTTTGCACAAGAAGTGGTTTAACAAAGACTTTTACTATCACAGCCATGATTTATCCATTATTTTTTATTGGACTGTATCGAATCAGTTTAAGTATATTGTATCGTAACTGTGCCTAAAGAGATTATGAATGTAACGATGTCCAAATTTCTCAGTACGATATTTTCACGATATATATCTCATGGTATGATACCTTAAACACTGAAGTAAACCAAACTGTGTAAAGTGTCATGCTCCTTTTTAACAGGTAATATTTTCAAACCTATAACTCGGCTAAATGGCTTTTTCGAATTACAATGAGCTTATAGAGTGATGCATACGCTCATAAAACTAAATATTTATAGCTGGCTTTTATTGCCAGCGCTACATACCTACTCAGTGACAGTATACACTACCAGTCATAAGTTTGGACTCGCACTTTCATTCAATTCATTTTTTTTTTCTTAAAACTTTCTGCATTTTAGATTCATACAGAAGACATCAAGATGTATATGGAATTATTTAGTAAAGAAAGAAGGTAAATAACTCTACAAAAGCAAAGTGTAGCTAATTTGAGGATTTGAATATAAAACATATATTAAAAAAACACTTAAGACATAATTCTACATATATATTCGATTTCCTCTGTATGTTTATCAAAAGTAAAAAGTAGTAAACATATAAAAAAATCTTTGAATGAGACTGTGTGCCCAAACTTTTGACTGTTGTTTACATTCTGACAGTCAATTTGCAAGTATTTTCTCAAAAGTAAAAGTACGTACCATATTTTCCAGACTATAAGTCTCTTCAGAGTATAAGTCGCACCAGCCAAAAATGTGCAATGAAAAAGAAAAAACATATGTAAGTCGCATTTTTTGGGGAAATGTATTTTATAAAATCAGAGACAAGGAACCGATATTTCATCTTGAAAGTGAAGTTATAGTAAAAACAACAGAACAGAGAACAACAGTCTGAACAAGCATTAATGTGTTAACGTAACATATGAACAGTTCTTCAGATAATTATAGCATAAACAACAGAACAAGTTTACCAAACGCTCCATCTCACTCCAAATCACTAAATCCATTGAATTCTTCATTCTTGGTGTCACTTCTGCGCGACCTCCGGAGATAAACCGTAGATCCAGTAAACAGAGCGCCGCTTCCTCTTCTCTGTAGCTGTTGTCAGACTCAGCATCAGTTCTAGTTAGAATTATTCCGGCCTTTCTGAATCTCGACAGGATGATTTCGGTGTCACTGAAGTTCAGGCTTTGTCGATTCATCCAGTGACTTCCAGGAAAGTTTCATGGCACACGCGCCCGTTTGCCACTAAGCTGTTCTCCATCCCTGCTTTCCGCCAGTCCCTCACAAGTTTCTCACTCACTCCAAACTTTCTTTCTGCTGCTCGATTACTGTTTTCAACTGAATATTTCACTATTTGCAGCGAGACAGCGGCTTTTTCTACAGGAGACATGCGCAGTAGAGTGCGAAGTGACAGTGGTACAGGAGTAATAGTAGTAGTCGCACCAGAGTATAAGTCTCAGGAAACACCCAAACCATGAAAAAAAGTGCGTCTTACAGTCCGAAAAATACTGTAGCTTATATCTTTTTATCCTTACCTAACAAAACACATTCCAAACTTTATATAATGGCTGATTTTTACACCATCTTTCATACGTCCCATTTCTGAAAAGCCCAAATTCCATTACATTCCACACACACATAGTTGGTTCCATTTCTTCACGGTGCTTGACTTGGGGAGCCTCTAAAGTGCAGGCAGTTTGAGGTGAAATCTGATCATGTCTTGCTCCACATTGCAGCTGGAAAAGAATTTCACACCTGCCAGAAACCCACCCTCCACTTCCACTACACGCACATATGTAGACAGACTGTATGTAGGACAGCAGGGCCATTCATGTTTCTCAAGGGTTCGGTTTGATTTATTATGTTTCTGTTATAATAAAATGGGCTGCTATTTTTTTTCTGCCTTCAAATAGTCAAGATGCTGTTTTCCCAAGTAGTATATTATAGTGTTGTCGCAGTACTAATGCTTTATTTTGATGCTAAGAAAAACGCTTAACACACGGTACCAATCGAGCAAAACTATTATTATTGATAAAAGAATGTTATTTTTATTTCTTTTAAAGGCCCTACCTGATCATTTATCTTTCTCCAGTACAGATATTTTGACTTTTTATAGCTGCTTGTACAACAAAAGTCCGTTGTGTACTGTCTGAATCCAATTATAAAGCGTTTTGTTGTTTGAAAATCAGGAAGTGTGCTCCATATTTCTTGTCTCAGAGGTAGGGGAGTGCAAAAATATAAAAATATCAATATATCGTATTGTTTAATGTGATGATACAGTATCGATATCGTGGGCTGCTGTATCGACATATCAGCAAGAGTGTGTTTTGGTGTATTTGACTCAATTATTTTGTTACAGCGCTACAGTTTTGTTGCTTGTTCAGAGGAAAGAAACTCGTTTATGTGACACATTTGACATTTCCACTGTCTGGTGATCAAAATGTGTGTTTCATATTAACATTGAGCAAGAAGTGGTTTAACAAAGACTTTTAGTGTAACAGTGTGGAACGTGGTAATCACAATGGAAAAAGATTCATGGTCAGATGTATGTAGAAGCAAGCCTGCACACTGTAAGAATTCATGTTTTTAAGGTACTTTTCAGCCATAAAACACCTGTAATTGAACAAATGCAAGGGATACATGTTTAATGCCCTACTGTGGAACATTCCAAAGCAAGTAGCTCACCCTCCACCTTAGAACCTTAGAAGTAGGGGTGTGCAAAAATATTATTTAATGTGTGGGCTGCTATATTGATATATACCAAAAAGATATTAATATACAAAAAAAAGAGCATTTTTTGGTATATTTTATTAAATTATTTTGTTACAGCGCTACAGTTTTGTTGCTTGTTTAGAGAAAAGAAACTCATTTATGCGACACATTTGACATTTTCACTGTTTTGATTATTAAAATGTTTGTGTTTCATATTAATTTTGCACAAGAAGTGGTTTAACAAAAACTTTTAGCATCACAGCCATGATTTAACCAGTATTTTTTATTGAACTGTATCGAATCGGTTTGAAATATATCGTATCAAATCAAAAGTGCACTGTATCGAGATATGTATCGTATCGGCAACTTCTTAATGATACCCAGCTCCACTTAGTGTGGTCTGCTTATAAAGTCATCGCAGTCAGTATTTATGGTGCTCAGAGTGGTTTAACTTTGGACCAAGCTGTTTAAAATAAATTTTAAACTTCATTTTTTGTGTTTTTAAAGACTGTGCCTTTAATGTAATAAGATTTCATTTCAGCATATATTGTTAAAATTAAAACTATAATATATTTAAGAAATGAAGGTACTGTATAATCTTCCAAACAAGGCAAATCCAGTTATATCTGTGAGTCTAATTTTACCATTCTTTCACAATTTTGTCATTCTTGAACCTCTACCAACAATTTTACAGGCATGTTTTAACACAAATCTGATGGATTGCAAATAAATGATCCGATTAGAGTCAATGGGACATTCCAGAAAAGTAAACACATTCATTTTTGTCCAAATCTCCCGCCCCTGCTTAGAATTATCCTTTTAAAAACATAATGAAAAACACATGACAACTTTCTTCCACTGCTCGCTGTACATATTTAGATCCACTTAAGTGCGCCGTTACATGATCTGTCATTGACTAAGCTCAAACATGTTATTGTAATGTGCGTATTAGCATTAGTTTTAGCATTAGCACAGTGTTTTTGCCGTTCGTTTTCCCATGAGCTCACCGTCTGTGGGCAGCCTGTCTGGGCATTAGGCACGTCTGCTCCATAATAGCATTGGCTTATAGTGAAAGAAGTTCATTCGCAAGTAGATTGACCCCAGTTCAATGTGATGTTTTTGATGATGATGTGTAAGGCCTGAAGGTGCATTGTGTACCGTATTTTCTGCACTATATAGCACACTTTAAAGCCTTTAATTTAATAAAAAACGAGTGCATGCTTTATAATCCGGAGTGCCTTATATATGAATTTATTCAGGTGTGTTAGTACGACTTTAGTAAACTACAAAGCCACACCACTGGCAGCATTACGGCTCCTGTAGTCAGGGGCATCGCGGAGTAATGCATACTGTGATTCCTTTAATATCAAAATGCACCTGTCAAGAGGTACGCTTACAACACCGACTTTAAACTCAAGGCTGTTATAAAGTGAAAGTGCGAGCTGTGTGGGAGCAGTGGATGAGAGAAGGAGAACACACATTCACCAAGACAGGGAGACAGCGCCGAGCGACTTACGCCACGATCAGCCAACGGATCGTGGACGCCTGGGCTAAGGATCAGTATCAACTGTGGTCCGAGCTTTCACCAAGGCAATATCCTTATTGCCTCAAAAACAAAAAAAAAGTGCAATCACGCAGCGTGTGACGTAGGATAATGTCAGAAATATGCTGAGAAGGCTGAAACTGTCAGGTTTTTAAGGGAAGTTTCTGTCTTTTTTGGTTATAAAGTTATGCGCGGTTATGTAAAACATGTATCGTCAGTCTGGAAGGATTAAGGTCCTTTATTCATGACTGAATCCTAACCCCAACCCATGTTTAATGTCATACCGTGTAACATTTCAGGCAAAGCAGTAACATCTCCATGGACACAAGCAGAAAAGTTGAGCAATGCACCTTTTAAGCAAATTTTTGTCAGAGTATGTCCCCAGTGTTGCCAGTTGTGGAGTTGAAAGGTCACGTGGATCTGCCGAGTGCCTGTCTGGGTATGTGACGATGAGTATCAGACAGACGGTGTAAGCGGTGGGTGGGGGCCGGGGAGGTTAAAAGGTTCTGTAACGTGCATATTTATATCTGAGGTCTTATTTTTGTCTCTGTAATAAACACAGGCTAAAAAAAGTGTCTGCTAATGTTGAAGTTGGATAGATAGCAGAGGGGAATGCACTTTAAAATGAATCATGGAGCCGCATTTCTGTGTTATCACATTTTGAGCTCGCAGGAGGAGACAGACAAATGTTGTTTTTGATAAGGATATAACATTATTACACGGTTAAACTTGGGCTGAAGGAAAAAAAATATCTATTGCAATTAGAGTTAAGACCTATGGTTTAATAATAGGATTCTGCTCAAAGTTCACATTTCAAACGCGTCCAGAAGAAGACAAGAATCACATTTCAGAACATCTTAGTACTTGCATTTATATATTTTTTTACTTCTGTTTTATATTGTGTGATTAAAGGTGAACTATGTAACTTTCTGGAGGATGTCTGGACAAGTTTAATGCCATACTGTGGAACATTTTCAGCAAAGCAATAGCATTCATCCATTAAGAAGTTGCCTCTACGATACATAGACCACGATACGATACATACCTCGATACGGTGCACTTTTGATTCGATACGATATATTTCAAATCGATTTGACACGGTTCAATAAAAATATAAAGGCAAAATCATGCCTGTGATACTAAAAGTCTTTGTTAAACCACTTCCTGTGCAAGTTAATATGAAACACAAACATTTTAATCATCAAAACATGTTGCATAAATGAGTTTCCTTCCTCTAAACAAGCAACAAAACTGCAGCTCTGTAACAAAAAAACTGAGTAAAATATACCAAAAAATACTCTTGCTGAAATATATCGACACAGCAGCCCATGATATCGATACTGTATCATCACATTAAACGATCCGATATATCGATATTTTAATATTTTTGCACACCCCTAATATCCATGGACACTCCACTAGAAAGTTTGCATAGTGTAAATCAATTATCATTCATAAAACTACATTATTTGTACTACTCAGTTAAACAGTGTATTACTTTTAACAGTTTGTAACTTTATGGAAGTGGCACGTTTCCTTAGAAATACAAAGTTAAGTACTGTGGAAGATTATTAGCCAGGCTGGTGCCTCTAGTCAATTTCATTTCTCTCCAGCTACTAGGCCAGGAATCGGAATACACCAGATGGTTTGCAAAAACCCTGGAAGTGCGAGTTCAGGCACCAGCCAATCAGCGAAGAATCATATATTCTGTGTTGTCAATGATTCCCGAGATCGAGGATTTAAAGCCGGAACAAAGAGAATGTTTGGTGAATTTTATCAAGGGGAAAGACGTTATTGTCCTTCTTTCTACGGGATTTGGGAAAAACTTAATGTACCAGTTAGCCCCGTTAGTGGCGCATTACATACATTACATAAAATAGCAGTGGTTGGTTAAATTAAAAAAAAGTGCCCACCAGGGATGGGCATTCGATGAAATTTTCTTAATCGATCGTCGGAAGAATTAACGATCTATTATCGATTAATCATTAACGTTTTTATATTGAAATGATCATCATTATTATTACTATCTGCACTACTAATCTGCATAAATAAATTCAACTTTACGACATATAAACCGTAACGACTCTAGAGCCACATCAATCCGTTTGACATTATAATGTGTTTAATTCAGTTTTGCGCAACTCTCACAGAAACTAAACTTAAAACCGCATCGCTAATTTGCATAAACTCAGCGAAGATAAAAATACAGCTCTTGTGTCGCTGATGCGGCCAATTTCTGTTGGATTAAAAGACATGATTCAGTGGAATACAGGTTAGTGTGACCAGATTTGCGTTTGTCAAAACCAGGACACCGTACGGGGGGAGGGAGGTGGGTCCTCGTCATCGACATTGTGCGACTCTCACCTGGTAAAGCTTTTTCCCACTGGACACCGAGACATATGTGCTGCTTTGTACACTGTCCACATGGACTCCCACTTGTCCCAAACGCAACGGAAAGCGTGGAATTTCTTGTACAAGTCATCGTTAAATACGCATTTGTGCTTCGGTACGCTGCAGGCTGACTGACTGTTTGTGTCTCGCTCCTTCTGAGTGCAGAGAGACACATGTACAGACCCCTGTTTGGTCACGCTACGCACAGCAACCTACATTCGGTTTGTCGATTAAAATTAACGTAATCGATGAAATTCTTAATGATCAATTATCGATTAATCGATTAATCATGCCCATCCCTAGTACCCACCTACCGTCAAGTGAACGAATCCTAATGCTGTGAGGTCAGACAGTTTCCACGAAGTGAAACCGGCTGATGAATTAGGCAAGAAAATTATAACTAACTGAACAACATTTCTGTGGAAACCCGCAAGGCCCATCTCCAGGCCAAATACGAGTCAGGTTTGTGGCGGTGCAAGCTCGCTCAGAGTGAAGATACATGTTTTTTAGTGCCATAAACACAAACATGTTAATTTCCAGGTAGAGCAATGACATATCCATAGAAATAAGCAGGTGACACAACTTTTCTGATGGAGGGTCTTGAGATTAAACTTGTCATTCTCAAGGGAGACAACTATAGGCTACATTACAGGTCAGATCTGTGGAGAGGCGACCCTATTTAGAGAGAATTATTGTATTTTTGAGCAATAGAAACATCCGTAATTCATAAATGCTAGATCGATGTGTTTAATGTCATGTCACAAAAACATGCTTTTATTTCAGTCTACTTTTTATCCAAAATTTTACATACTGCGACTTTAAAAGAAAACAAAGGCAGATTGAATATTGCGATTGCCCAATATGGAAAAAATATGCCCTCCCAGCTCTAGAAAAACATTAAGTTCTATTCCACTGTACAGTCTTACCACCCCGGGTTTATTTTTAGCCTCGTCAACATCGCTAATGCAACACTATCCACATGTAATGGCACGTATCTAAGACTCGGCACTCCTTTTCTACACACAGACTTTGTTAGTTCAGATGCCCGCTCCCCCGGCCTTCCTCCGGCAGTAATGAGCAGCTAGTGTCTCGTCTCGGCCCCTTCATTGGTGGTCAGGGAGGTGTGCCGTGGTCGGAGAACCTGCTTATGTCGTGGAACTAAATAAAACGGTTGGTGCGAGCGAGTGACCACTGGCATTTTGCGGTGCTCCTAAGTGGATCCTATGTGACCGACTATAGCTGAGGTTGGGGTTAAATGTGGACTTCCGCTTCAGAATTCCCAAATCGTGTCCGTGTATGGATTTCTGCGCGCATACCATCACAGCTGTATTGGAGAGGCTGTTTTTGTAATTGTTACTTGGTTTGTTGATGTCGTACCTTTGGGAACTAGGTCATAGGTCAAATTACAGTTTTATATCAGTTATAAAGATGCACTGTGTGACTTCTCTGCTTGTTTCCATGGAGATATACTGTTTTGGCCTGATTATTTCACAGTATGGAAATAAACTTAAAGTAATCATAATGGATTAATGGTCAGATTCATGGAGAAGCAAGCCTGCACACTGGAAAAAATCATGTTTTTAAGGTACTTTTCAGCCATAAAACATCTGTAACTGAACAAATGCAAGGGGATATATGTTTAATGCCATACTGTGGAACATTCCAGGCAAAGCAAGTAGCTCATCTTTCACCTTTAGAAGAAGGGGTGTGCAGAAATATCATTTAATGTGATGATACAGTATTGAAATTGTGGGCTGCTGTATTGATATATACCAAAAAAATATTGATATACAAAAAAATTTGGAAAAAAAAAAATTTTTTTGGTATATTTTACTAAATTATTTTGTTACAGAGCTAGTTTTGTTGCTTGTTTAGAGGAAGGAAACTCGTTTATGCAACACACTTTGACATTTTCACTGTTTTGATGATTAAAATGGGTGTATTTTATATTAACTTTGCACAAGAAGTAGTTTCAGTTTTAGTATCACAGCCTTTATTTTTTATTAAACTGTATTGAATTGATTTGAAATATATCGTATTGAATCAAAAGTGAGCTGTATCGAGATATGTATCGTGTCGTGTCCTATATCAGATCGGCAACATCTTAACGACACCCAGCCCTATTTAGAAGTTACATAGGGCGCCTTTAAGTGGCAGTTTGTGGGGAAAAAAATGTTTTAAAAAGTACAAAAATACAGGAAGTAGCGGTGAGTTCTAAAACAGAATCCCTATGTCATCAGCACTGAAAATTCTATTCATAATGTAGGGACAGTTTATGAACAAGGGAGGGATATTTCTGGTAATTTAAACCTTAATTTAAAGGGCTCATATTATTTTTTGATCTGTTATAATTTTGTTTCTTCATCAAAAACTTATCTGGAGTTGTGTTTTGTTTCATTCACACACGTTTAACACACAAACCCTGCATATTCTCTCAAACAGAAGACACTCTTTTCTACTTTTTGATGTCATGTGGTAATACAGAAAGTGCTCCACTGTGTTTTTAAACTGCATACACCTTCACTAGAATCAATTGGATAATTTCAGTCCTGGAATTGCCAATCTCTATTAAATAAAACGCAAAAGGTGCAGTGCTCAATGAACACACAATATGTCAATGAACACAAAAAATATTAAGTTTATGGGTTCGGTCAAGTGGTAACGGAGGGAAACAGGGGCAGATTTTTTACATTCAAATGTCTCTTATTCAGAAACTAGAGGGACTATTGAAATAAGTAAAGTATCAGAATGTAGGAAAGAGTTAACACTCCAACAGGGTAAAGTTAAACCTGTGATATTCTTTCAAGTTGTTGACAAAAAATTAAAAAACTTATCTCGGGAACGGAGGGAATGAAATATGCAGCACTTTTTGGGCAATAAATACAAACAGTGATAACTAGCGGTTCTCACTTACATATCCTTAACAAACTGGTTTGAATATTTGCTTAATATAGTTTTCTACTATTACAAGATTAGGTTGAAAAACCTCTTACTTTTTGAATAATGAGATTTGAAGTAGAAGGTGCATGATTTTGCATAATTTGTCAGCTTTTTTTCTTCCGAATACTTTAATATTACTTCAAAATGAAAGGAAACTATTTCTATAAAATATATCAGTCCTTCCAAGCAAATTTTTATCATTTTAAATCTTTTTTTTTTTTTTTTTTGAAAAATCATGTACCTTCATCAACAGTTCAAAGATGGAATAACACAAGATATGATGAAATACATCCATTTATTTACATGATTTGCAGATCTTTGAAATTTCCATGTTGCATACATGGTCTGTTTAAAACGTATGTAACTTTGGAACCAAACATGGTACAGAAAAAAGGTAAACAGTTTCATAAACTAGAGTACATATGTATCTGTTGAATACATTTTATATCAGATGCGTTAACTCAAATTTTTGGCCTTGCTGTTTACTTCTGCTTGACCGGGCCCTTATATAAAGTTTAATACCGCATCTGTTGAACTGAAAATTAAGGTTAATAATATAATTTGGATTACACATAGTTTTAGTGGAATTAGGATGGTGCAATAATGAGTACACCCCACAACAAAAACTATTACATCTTGTTCTTTGTATGACCTCCATTATTTTTAATTACCAAGGCGTGGAATGAACAAGTTGGCAACATTTGGCAACATCAGTCTTTTTCCGTTCTTCAATAATGACCTTTTTCAGTCGAGGGATGTTGGACGGAGAGTGATGCTCAACTTGTCTCTTCAGAATTCCCCAGAGATGTTCAACTGGGTTCAGATCAGGTGACGTACTTGGCCAGGGAATCACTCTGTTCCTCTTCATCACAAGGTGAAGCAGAGCATGCGGATTAACTGGTGTCTGCGTCCAATTATAAAGCGTTTAAGCGTGAAATTATCAGTAAGTGCACCTTAGAATGCTAGCTGTTGTTGGCTTTACCGTGAAAATTCCTTTTAAACTCATCGTGGTGAATAAGTAAGCATTACAAACTGTTTAAAATTAATTAGTCCTGTTTTTCACGTTTTTAGGAGAGTGAAAAAAAACTGAGATGCAGCTCCTTTTTAAGCATTTCAGTACAATATTTATGCCCCAGTTTGGATTCCAGAGTGTTCCATATTTTATTTTAAGAGTTGTTGTAATGCCCCGTGAAAGGACTGCAGATAAGACGTCAAGTGCTTCAAGTGTTTGTAATGTCCCATAATGCTTTTGATACGGCTGGAGCTGGGGCTGGGCTGGAGGAGTTGGAGCTGGGAGCTGGGGCAGGAGTTGGAGCTGGGAGAGCAGGGCAGTATTTGGAGCTGGAGCTGGACCTGGAGCTGGGGCAGGAGTTGGGGCAGTAGTTGGAGCTGGGACTTGGGCTGTGGCAGTACTTGGAGCTGGGGCTGGGGCAGTAGCTGGAGCTGGGGCAGTAGTTGGAGCTGGGCCTGAAGCTGGGGCAGGAGTTGGAGCTGGGGCAGTAGTTGGAACTGGGAGTTGGAGCTGGGGCAGTAGTTGGAGCTGAGACTTGGGTTGGAGCTGGGCCTGGAGCTGGGCCTGGAGCTGGAGCTGGAGCTGGGGCAGTAGTTGGAGCTGGGACTTCGGCTGGAGCTTGGAGCTAGAACTGGGGCAGTAGTTGGAGCTGGGCCTGGAGCTGGGACTTGGGCTGGAGCTGGGGCAGTAGTTGGAGCTGGGATTTGGGCTGGGGCAGTACTTGGAGCTGGGGCATTAGCTGGAGCTGGGGCAGGAGTTGGAACTGGGGCAGTAGTTGGAGCTGGGATTTGGGCTGGGGCAGTACTTGGAGCTGGGGCATTAGCTGGAGCTGGGGCAGGAGTTGGAACTGGGGCAGTAGTTGGAGCTGGGATTTGGGCTGGGGCAGTACTTGGAGCTGGGGCATTAGCTGGAGCTGGGGCAGGAGTTGGAACTGGGGCAGTAGTTGGAGCTGGGCCTGGAGCTGGGCCAGGAGTTGGAGCTGGGACTTGGGCTGGGGCTGGAGCTGGGGCAGTAGTTGGGGCTGGGGCTGGGCTGGGGCAGGAGTTGGAGCTGGGACTTGGACTCGGTCTGGAGCTGGGGCAGTAGTTGGGGCTGGGATTTGGGCTGGGGCAGTACTTGGAGCTGGGGCTCGGGCATTAGCTGGGGCTATAGCTGGGGCAGTAGTTGGAGCTGAATCTGGGGCTGGGGCAGGGGTTGGAGCTGAGACTTGGGCTGGGACTTGAGCTGGGTCCAGAAGTCACATAGCGCTCAGATCACGAGGGCGGACATGTTGATCAAAAGGCTGGACCCTTGTGGTTTGGGGCAGATACCAGAGTTTACCCACCGCTGTGCCTCTTGTTGTCTTCTCTGTGAACTGGCCTGACCTGACTCTGAGTGTCTCTTAGGGATGAAATAATAACCAAAATATCTTGATATATTTTCGTCAAAAGCATGAAGTATTATTGCAAGTTTTTTTTACTTAAATGTGAATTGTTTAACTTTTTTGCGTCCGTCAAATGCTTTTCTCCATGGAAATGTCATTGCTTTGTCTTTAAATGTTTCACAGTATGGCTTTAAACCTTTCTATCTTCACGGAGACCAAACCAGACCAAGTTACAGGTCAGATCTGTGGAGAGGCGACCCCACTCACGGTCAAAATCCCTGCTTTTCTAAGTATTTTTGAGCTATTACACCACCTACAATTGAATAAACGTAAGGTGAAGCTGCTTAATGTCACACTGTGGAACATTTCAGGCAGAGCAATGACATATCTGATGGATCCACGATCAAAAAGTTACACAATGTTTCTTTAAATTCATTGTTATGGTGCAGCAACAGCTAAAAACAAAGAACTACATAGACCATGATCCTTTGCTCTGGTTCAGTCCAATCCACATGATGAAATAACCGTTATTTACATTTAAATTGTTTGGGTTATGAAAGAAAAGTATCATATTCATAATTTTGCAATAAATGACGTGAGAATATTGGGAAAATATTGACAGATTTGGATATCGTTAACTTTTTAGTATCTCCGTCTGTGTGTTCCAGGGTCACGATCGTTTACAATAGCTCATGTTTCATATTGTTTTGTTGTATTTTATGAGGTAGTAGTGGGAAGTACTGCGCAATTTTGAGGGGAAAAATTATAATTGCAATAAGATTTGTTTGAAAAGCAGGATTATGTTGTACCCTGTAAAGTCCAGAAGCATTAACATTTGAGAAAAGACTGAAATCTGAACTGCTGAACTAATACAAGAATTTCAGTCATTTCAGAACAAGTTTGTAGAAATCTAAACTGCAGATACAAAGGGACTTTTCTATAAAAACATTTTTGAGGTTCTGTATTTGAACAGCAAATTGGGGAAGCAAACACCCACCAACCAAAGAGTAGCTGGTTCTAATCTTGTCTGTAGGAAAATGCTGGATACACGATATATGTTTTAAAACCACAGTGACATTTTTGAACAAACTGAAGCACTTTCCAACACAAATATTTTTTTTTTTTTTTCAATTTTGTCACATATATATATAGGAAATAGTTGAACCTTTCCTTAAAGATGTACTGTGTAACTTTTTTGGTGGAGCATCTGCCTACATTTTCTCCATTGCTTAGCTTGGAATGTTTCACAGTATGGTATTAAATGTAACTATCTCCATGGAAACAAGCAAGAGATACTGGTCAGAAGTGTTTTTAGAGCAATATAAACATCCATAATTAATGAATGGAAGGTGGATAAGTTTAACGCAGAGTTCCCACGGTCTTGGAAATTCCGTAGAAATTGAAAAAAGTCATGGAATTTTTACTATCTCTTTCATGCAACTACAGCGTTTTGTTAAGTTCTCATTAGGCTGTTATGATTATTTCCAAACGTTTGCGCCTTTTGTTTAAAAGAGACGACAATAAATGCACTGATAATATTTTGAATGTTAAAAAACTAGAATACCAAACCATAAGGTGAGTGAAAAGGGTTAACATTTCACATTTAGCCCTAAAAGTATGGTCAGTTCTACACATGTAGGTGCCGTAAAGTCATGGAAAATTCACTTTAGGTCATGAAAATCCATCGGTTTCACTTTGTAGAAACCGTCAGACCTCACAGCATTAGGATTCGTTTGCTCGACAGTAGGCGGGTACTTTTTTATGTAACCAGTCGCTGCTATTTGGTCGTGACGTATGTGAAGCGCCACTAACGGAGATAACTGGTATATTAAGCTTTTCCCAAATCCCGTAGGAAGAAGGAGAATAACGTCTTTCCCCTTGATAAAATTCACCGAACATTCTCTTTATTCCGGCTTTAAATCCTCGATCTCGGGAACAACACAGTTCAGAGAGATTTTTTGAATGTGTTTTTGAATCGAAATCCTCCCTTTTTTGGTATCTGTCCTTGATTGGAATGAAAGGAGATCCACTTGTGACTAATAATGTTGTCATGTATGGCTCTTCGCTGATTGGCTGGTGCCCGGACTCGCACTTCAGGAGTTTTTGCGAACCATCTATTGTATTCCGATTCCTGACCTAGTCGCTGGAGAGAAATGAAATTGAGCGGAGGCACTAGGTCACACCAGCCTGGCTAAAAAAGTCATGGAAAAGTTTTGAAATTGTCAGTGCAAGAGTGAGAACCCAGAACTGTGAAACATTTCGGACAAAGTATTATCATCTCAGGTGGTGGACCCTCTACCAGAAAAGTTACACAA
The DNA here is from genome assembly GCF_026225935.1 of Boleophthalmus pectinirostris. Lineage (NCBI taxonomy): Eukaryota > Metazoa > Chordata > Actinopteri > Gobiiformes > Gobiidae > Boleophthalmus > Boleophthalmus pectinirostris. Next base: position 30,483,378 of record NW_026571175.1, read on the forward strand.
TGCACCTTGAATTGTTTTAGAATCAGAAAAGTTTTTTGTTTAGTTTATGCAACGTTTTCAGTATTGACACTTCATACGAGTGTGTACCATTCATATTAGTGTTTCACGGCTCTAGTCTTTACTGTTGAAGTCTTCTGTGAGTCATTTGTTGTTTACCTTGTGAAATCCGTTGCCAAGAAAACCTTGTGTCTTCTTTGGCCGATTTCCATCAACAGTTTAGCAGTTTTCACATCCTCTTCAGTTCAGAGAGATTTGTTGAATGTGTGTTTTCTGAATCGAAATCCTCCCTTTCTCGGTATCTGCCCTTGATTGGAATGAAAGGAGATATACATTTGACTGACGATGTTGTGATATCAAATGTTAGGCTTGAAGAAATATTTTGATTTTTATCTGCACCATGACAACACAAACAAAAGTGAAATATCCTTATCTACAGTGTGTTCATTCACATTATCCAAAAGTTTACAGTTTCTTGTCTAGTGTTTGACCAGTTTTATAATCAAACTTAATCATAAAAGTAAATAAGTTATGTTTATGGCGCATCCATGTATCATTCGTTCATTCTGTTTTTCAAAATAAAACCAAAAATAAGGAAATGACAAAACAACTATTCTTCATTTGTCTCCAAAACCAAAATGAAAAAATTGATAATGATTTGTTTTTTGCACCGCATACGGACTGAACCAGGACTGAACCAGGACTGAACCAGGACTGAACCAGGACTGAACCAGGACTGAACCAGGACTAAACTGGTCTCAGTCCTGATCACCTGACTGTCTACGTGAGCGTACCGAACCCGTCCAGACACTCCTGGTTCAGACCTGTTTTAGTCCTGGTTCAGTCCGTGTGCGGCGCAAAAGTCCGACATCGCAGTTTAAGTTTCGGAAACGGGAAACGGCCATTATATGTTTTTTTCCATTATTCATTTGAACTGAAAATTTAAAACTGAAAAAATAAATCATTTTTCATTTTGGTTTTGGAGACAAATAATGAAGAAAATTTAATTTTTTTCATTTTCTTATTTTTGGTTTTATTTTGAAAAAGGAATGAACGAATGATACATGGATTATGACGCATCATTGTCTTGAAATGGCTTAGTTCATGTTCTGAAATTGTCATTATTATTATTTTTTAGTCCTTACAATTATGTTGTGACCATAGACTGTATAAATGCATCGTGTTCTAAATAGGAACCGTTCGTGGTTGCGCTTCTGGCTCCATCAACTCTGGTTCCAATTAACATTACGTTGAAAAATTATCGCCCTTTTCTCTGTAACTGCTGAGAGCCTCGTCACTTTAGTCTTAAAATATTTGTATTAACCCACTGTACATGATCCTGGTGTTTTTATTTAGCTATTTTGTCCGTAAATCAATTCATATTCCTATAACCGTGAGCCTCGATGAGCTTCATTTGACTGGAACATTATGGTCGACGTCACACTCCCTTGGTCTACTTCTTTAGACAGTTTGTGGTCGTGATTTGCTTCGTCACAACTGTCGATTAACCAACTAATACTGACGTTCCTATGGGTTACAACACATCAGGTTAATATATGTTTGTTTTGTTTTATATTTTGCAGGTGGAACAGTCTAAAGTCCTGGTAAAAGAAGGTGGAGTCCAGCTGCTGCTCACTATTGTCGGATACTCCGGGCTTCGGCGATGCAGTCGATAACAGCAACTGGTAAACTCAAATCAATCAATTTCAGTATAATTCTTATTTAAAGGGCTCATATTACACTATTTTCTGATGTTATAATGTCGTTTCCTCCACATGTTTAACACACAAACCTTCAACTCCACACACCTTCACTAGAATTATTTGGATAATTTCAGCCCCAGAATTGCAAATCTCCACTGAACTAAAGGTAAAATGAAGCTGTTAACTTGAAAATTATGGCTTCATGACATCACAAGGTGGAACAAAACATTTTGAGCTTTCGAGATGTAAACAGACTAATAATAAAGTGTTACTCAAACATGTGTGAATGAAATAAAACACAACTCCAGGTCTGTTTTTGAGGAGGTAACAACATTCTAACACAGTGTAAAGCTCACAAGAGTCAATTCTTTGTAATATCGGACCTTTAAACAACCTACTCTCTCTTCAGCTGGCAGCCGGTCATCGATTATATTGATAATAAATTCGAGGATTACCTGAACGCAGAGTCCCGGGTCAACAGGAGACAGATGCCTGATAACAGAGTCCAATGCTGCCTGTACTTCATCGCTCCCTCTGGACATGGGTATGTTCTCACACATGTACTCACACTTTTCTGTCCAGAAATGGTCTCTTTAAAGGTGCATTCTGTAACTTTTTTGGTTAATATACATCGAGTGAACGAATTCTAACACTGCGAGGTCAGACGGTTTCCACAAAGTGAAACCGTCTGATGAATCGGGCTACGCTGTCCCTGCTAAATAAAACAAAAACCCCAAAAAACTACAGCTTCATGACATCACAAAGTGGAACAGAGCATTTTGAGCTTTAGAGATGTAAACAGACAAATAATAATAATTACTCAAACATGTGTGAGTGAAAAAAAACAACTCGAGGTTTGTTTTTGATGAGGTAACGACAGTATAACATGGCTTAAAGCTCAAAAGAGTAAATTTTGTGTAATATAGGGCCATTAATTATCAATGAACCATTATATATTTAATTTTTTTACACTAGAGCAGTCTTTATTTTGAGCAAACCGTATGAAAGTAAAATCCATCTGTGGCTATGCACCATTTATTTTATTACTTATGAAATTTATATCCATTATGTTATTTTCCTCATTTTTCTGTGAACCACAAAGTAGAACAATTGTAGCAGCCCTATAAATTACAGCGCCCGGAATATAACATAAAGTCCCATAAACCATAAGAGCGTTTAAAAGCTGTTTCTGGATTTGAGAGGCTCAGATTTACTGTGTGGTCTGAAGTCTCCAGATGTGCGCGCTAAGGTCAGCCAAGCCATGAAAAATCTCCCCCACCAACACCGACCGAGTGTCCCCTGTCTCCTCTGAGCATCTGCACGATCAAACCGCCGCTTCTGCCGCTTCAAATCAACTTTAGTACTGAGATAAGATTAGATTAGTGGGTTAATTTGTGATTGAGGTTTTTAAAAAAGTAGGATTCAGTTCGCAGTGCACTTTGTAAACAACTCCAGCAGTGTTAAAATCTGAGAGAACCAAATCCTTCTGACCGATTTACGCACAAGGAAAATATTTATCTGACAGTTTAAACATTAAGTTAACAAAATAGAGGCGTTGCTTTTTATTATTTATCTTTATGTGTCTAATTATAACCATTGTGTAATTTAGACAAGTGTTAACATGATGGTTGATATGTAACCGTGAAGGAATTACAACCACAAAGTCCAATTACAAACAACACAAAAATTTACAAAAATACTAAGACTGTTATCGAAATCTGAAATACAGGGTGTCCCAAAAAATTCACAGGCTTATAATTTTGGCAGTTCCTTTTGAAATAATGTCAAATTTTCACAGAATGTACAGAAACACATTAAGATTTTATATTTAATGTTTTATTTTTGTTCTGTTTCCACTTTGAGCCGTTCACTCCCAAAGAGAAGTGATTTTGCATCCTGGAATCTGCTCGCACACACTCACCCAAGACTGTGCGGCATGTCTTCAATGCAAAATATGGAACAAACTTCACCAAATGGCAAACAAATTTGGACTTGGTACCAAAAATTTAAAGAGCAAGGATCTTATGCAGGGCTTAAGGATTACATATGTGTGCGAGCAGATTCTAAGATGCAAAATTCTGTTTTCCGGTTGAGCCATTCACTGCCAATGAGAACAGAAATAAAACATCAAATATAAAATCTTGATCTATTTCTATACATTCTGTGACAATTTGAGGTTATTTTCAACACAAAATGCCAAAATGATTGACCTGCGAAATGAGCTAATAAAATTTTTTTGGGACACCCTGTATAATGATGTTAACTAGTTTAACATGTATATGACATATGCACTTTAAACCAGTGGTGCCCAACCTTTTTTCTTGTAAAGAGCGGTAATACACAAAGTTTTTTCAGGGGCCAGTGGAGGTGGGCAGGACCAGAAATAACTTCTCAAAATGCTTATACCTCTTAACCATAGTTTGTAAAAATGGTCTTAATATCCATGTGAGCTGTTTAGGTTAATTTGTAGTATATTTAGGTAAATTTGCACTAGGGCTGTCGCAATAACTGCAAAAATGAATCACTGGGGCACTAAGAGGTCCAAGGCAGTGGATGTTGGGCCAACGCGACCAACGTGACCCGACCCAGAGTCCTGCATGGGTCCATTTTTAGAAACCCGCACCCGCCCGGACCTGTTAACATTCCACCTGTTACCACCCGTGATAACCCAGGACTAACCCAGGACTAACCCAGGACTAACCTAAGACTAAGGTGCGCCCGCGTAGACCGTCAGGTGACCGTAGGCGAAAGGACCTGCGCAGAGCTCCACGCCGCTTGGAGTTAAGTGCGGCCGTCGCTCGATAGCGCTTTGCGGACACCTGCTCTGCGTACTTGTGCTAGGGGCTCTCTCTCTCTTAAGTCTGCGAGTACCCGACCTGGTGCAGGACTCTGACCTGCGCTGCCACAGTGAGAGCTGGAGAGATGCAGTGGCACTTGTTCCAAAGCCAAATGTTACTTCTCCCACACTACACACACTATATCCACTAGGCATGGGCATGATTAGTCGATTAATCGATAATTGATCATTAAGAATTTCATCGATTACGTTCATTTTAATCGACAAACCGAATGTAGGTTGCTGTGTGTAGCGTAGGGTGACCAAACAGGTGTGTACATGTGTCTCTCTGCACTCAGAAGGAACGAGACACAAACATTCGGTCAGTCTGCAGCGTACCGAAGCACAAATACGTATTTAACGATGACTTGTACAAGAAATTCCACTCTTTCCGTTGCGTTCGGGACAAGTGTGAGTCCATGTGCACAGTGTACAAAGCAGCACATATGTTTCGGTGTCCAGTGGAAAAAAGTTTTGCCAGGTGAGAGTTGCTCAATGTCGATGACGAGTCTCCACCTCCCTCCCCCCGTACGGTGTCCTGGTTTTGACAAACGCAAATATGGTCACACTGACCTGTATTCCACTGAATCATGTCTTTTAATCTGACAGAAATTGACCGCATCAGCGACACAAGAGCTGTATTTTTATCTTCGCTGAGTTTATGCAAATTAGCGATGCGGTTTTAAGTTTCGTTTCTGTGAGAGTTGCGCAAAACTGAATTAAACACATTAAAATGTCAAACGGATTGATGTGGCTCTAGACTCGTTACGGTTTATATGTTGTAAAGTTGAATTTATTTATGCAGATTAGTAGTGCAGATAGTAATAATAATGATGATCATTTTAATATAAAAACGCTAATGATTAATCGATAATCGATTGTTAATTCTTCCGACGATCAATTAAGAAAATTTCATCAAATGCCCATCCCTAATATCCACACGACAACCAAGCTACATGTGCATCTGCAACAACAAGCTCATCATCGGAGACAGTTTTCAGAGCAGCTGGAAATATTATAACTCCGGGGGATGGGGGGCGGAGGAGGGGGTGTGATATCATCATATACCGCGCTGTTGAGCCGCTATACCGCACCACAGGAGAAATTCCCTAACCGTGACAGCCCTATATTGCATCATGTTTTAAAATAAATATAAATATGTAAATGTGATGGTAGACTAAAATAAGTTTTACTGCTTTTTTATATGACAGTAATAATAATTTTCTCAGTGGTTGGTTACCTCTGCTTAGAGGTACTGTGAGTGGGCTGTAGACAAGTAAATATCTCATCATCGCTCTCTGTCTCTCCTCTCTCTCCTCTTGTCTCCTCTCTCCCCTCTTGTCCCCTCACTCTCCTCTCTCTCTTCTGTCTCTCCTCTCTCCCCTCTTGTCCCCTCACTCTCTTCTCTCTCCTCTCGTCCCTCTCTTTCCTCTGTGCATCCGCAGACTCAAACCTCTCGACATTGAGTTCATGAAGAGGCTCCACGAGAAGGTGAACATCATCCCCCTGATCGCCAAAGCGGACACCATGACCCCAGAGGAGTGTCAGCAGTTCAAGAGACAGGTGAGCTCCTTTTTTGTCCCTCTGTCCCCTTTGTATGTCAACAGTTCAAGAGACAGGTGAGCTCCTCGTGTGCCGTTTTTGTTTGCCCTTTAACCACTCAAATGCTCAAATGTGTCTCTTTTAACACATGTTTTACGTCTGTCTGCTCCAGCCTGTAACTCCTGCACCTCTGCTCCTCTGCACCTCACACTAACTTTTTACGGCTCCATCTGTGAGTCTGGCTTCAGCTTCCTCGGTTTCAGCAGCATATTTGTACGTTCGGAACAGGATTTTCAAGCTCCTTTCAAATTGGTTAAGCTCACTGATCTGACAGATGGAGATGAGTAATTCTAAACCTTTCTTTATGAAGTTCTGCCCGTCATAGTGTTCGACGTACAACCTGAAATACCTCTAGACTTCAAAACTACATCTTAAATTTTATGTGACAGGTGTTCGTGTTTTCCTAATTGTTACTTGGTGTGATCGGAATGAAAAACATCACCCAAAACACATTAGGTTATGTGTTAAATCGGTATTTTCAGTGTTAAAATCATAATTACTGTGTTGCTTAAACAGGCGTTGGCCTTTGTTTACATTATGGTTGCTGGGTAATAGTTATGGAATTAGCTCTGCCTACTTTATGTCACAACTGCTTATGTCCAACAAGTATGTCAAGTCATTAACTTCACCAAAATGCTCAACGTCGGGAAAACTAGGTCAACTCTAATGCAAACTTTTTATTATGTTATCCACGTTTTAATTGTTTTTTTGGGTAGTCTTACATGTCATACGCACTTTAAACTGAAGTTAATCAGTGTTTTATCAGGCTCTTTTTTCAGACTAAGAGTTTGTTTTCATACCTGACGATTTCGACTGCTCCCTGTGGTCTTCCTCAGAGTCACGTGATGTTGCTGTACAGAAAACTCAGGCAATTACTCGTCCACCTAAAAAACAAAACCGAACCGGAGCATAAATGTAATGTCATATACTGTATTTACCGGACTATTAGACGTGCTCTTAAGCCTCTAACCCCATCAAAAATGACTGCGCACCACAATCCAGAGCGCCCCATACATGAATCCACTCAGGTGTCCCAGCACGACTTCAGTAAACTACAAAGTCGCACCACCGGCAGCGCACGCAAACACACACAGAGCAGACAGGACCGCACAGCGAAACACATCCACAGACACACTCATCACTCCACGCCGACGAGGAACGGAACGGAGGAACGAAGTAACATAAACAGATCAGAAAAATTTTCTTTGAGCTTCACCAAAAGTATAATTTACAATGAAATGTGTAATGTAACTGTAGATGAAGTGGCAAACTGCAGAGGACTCAACTTTTCTGTGAATATTTGTCCAGTGAAACTTTAAAATCTGGAATTTTCCTTTGTCAAAAATGCTTCGTGCCTAATCATTTTTAAATGACTGAACAATGAACAAATAATGTAAAACACACTTGTAAACGTTTTCAAATGTTTTCAAACCAGGCTCTGGCCTCACTCACGTGTGTCTGTATCAGAGTGGTTTTCATTTTGTCAAATTTCCCTTGATTTTTCATATTTTATTATAATTAATCCCAGTTTTCCTGTTGAAATCACATTATGTTCCACTTCACTTTTGCCTCCAGATGCCTCCATTCCAGAATTTTGAAAGTTTTTTTTTAACATTTTTTGAAGGGTCTATAGCTATGTTGTCTTAGTTTTTACAACAACAACTAATTGACAACTTGAAAGGCGCACTATGTAACTTTTTTGTGGAGGGTCCATCACAAATGTCATTGCTCAGCTTGAAATGTTCCACAGTATGACCTTAAACTAGTCAGGCTGGTGCCACCTAGTGCCTCCGCTCAATTTCATTTCTCTCCAGCGACTAGGTCAAGAATCAGAATACAGTAGATGGTTCGCAAAAACCCCAGAAGTGCAAGTTTGGGCACCAGCCAATCAGCGAAGAGGCAGATATTCTGTATTGGCAACGATTCCCGAGATCGAGGATTTAAAGCCGGAATAAAGAGAATGTTTGGTGAATTTTATCATGAGGAGAGACGTTATTGTCCTTTTTCCTACAGGATTTGGGAACGAATCCTAATGTCGAGCGAAGGATTCCTAATATCAAGCGTACAAATCCTAATGTCGAGCATACGAATCTTAATGTCAAGCGTAAGAATCCTAATACCGTGAGGTCAGACGGTTTCTACGAAGTGAACCCGGCTCATGAATCAAGCTGACATTAAACAGCTCTGCCTTACATTTATTCAATTACAAGTGGTTTTTTAGCTCAAAAACACCTCGAAAAACAGACATTCTGACTGTGAGCTGGGTCGCCTCTCCACAGATCTGACCTGTAACTTGGCCTGGTTTGGTCTCCTTGAAAATAAAAAGGTTTAATGTCAGACAAACCAATCAAATGTCCACAGAGAAAAGCATTAGATGGACCTTCCACCAGAAAAGTTACTCAACACCTCTTCCCTCCTTCAGTGAACTTTAGTCTCATGTATATTTCAGTCACACAGTCTGTGAAAACACAAACAGGAAGTGAGTGTCATATTTTACACGCGTGATGAGCTCTTCTTTTCACCTCACTGCCGTTGCAACACTTCCCCTCATCACTGGTTCACTGTAGAATTGTATTGATGCTTTGTGAACACGTGTATAAGTCCAGTGCTTATTGACCTGTTTCTGTTGTAAATATTGGCGTTTTGGTCCGGTATTCTCTTGTTGTATTGATTAATCTGTCTCCTCTTTTTTTGTGTTTTTGTTATTTTCAACCCATTTCTGCAGATCATGAGAGAAATTCAAGAGCACAAAATCAAAATCTACGAGTTCCCCGAGACGGACGACGAGGAGGAGATGAAATTCGTCAGAAAAATAAAGGTGCGTAAGACAAATACAAAAATGCAAAAATATAGGTAAAGGTGCACTACGTGATTTTTTTTTTGGTGGGTTTTTGGGAGTAGAATACATGCCTGTCTCCATGGAGATGTAATTGCTCGGGCTGGAATGTTCCACAGTGCGACATTAAACATCTTTCTTAAATTGAGTTGATTATGTGTGATTTTATTGCTCATTTTTCCACAGATTTGACCAGTAGTTTGGCCTTGTGGTGCCAACTGCATTTCTCCATGGAGATACAGTTACAATAATTACAATAATTGTAATTCTATCCAGTGGATGCACCAAAAATTTACACAATGCACCTTTAAAATTGCAATAAATGTTTTTAGGCTTTTAAAGGGCCCATATTACTCTATTTTCTGATCTATGTTAGACTTAGAGAAACTTTATTGATTCGCAAGTGAAATTCTTTGGACACAGAAGCTCACACGTCACAATATAATATAATAACAAAGAGAGAAAATATAAATTGTAATAATACATTCTAAATGAGGCTATGTTTATATGACGACGGTCTGAACAGAAGACACAAAAGTGGCGTCGCGTCTTCACTTTTTATTCTGCTTTTAGACGAGTGTTTTCAGGAGGAAATCTGCGTGCATACAGCGACGCAAAAGAGTGTGGAATTCGATTGGGTATACATGTCAGGTAAACGTGTACATGACCTGAGCAGATCTGACTAGAGTTTTGCGTCTTGGGCAGTGTAGACAGAAACGCTACAGCAGAGCGTATTCAACTTTTACATTCTGGAGGGTGGTTTCAGATCTTTGCATTTTTAAGCCCCAAAAACACCGTCACCGTCTAAACGAAAGGCACTTCTGATAAAATATTTAGCTGTTTTTACCCCTAAGTAGTAAAAAAAGTAGTAAATAGTGTGTTATAATGTTGTTTCCTCATCACAAACAGACCTGGAGTTGTGTTTTGTTTCATTCCCACATGTTTAACACACAAACCCCGCATATTTTGGCTGAGTTCTTCCCTCAAACTTAAAACACGCTGTTCCACCTCGTGATGTCATGTAGTAATACAGGAAGTGCTCCACTGTGTTTTTAAACTCCATACATCTTTACTAGAATCATCAAAAGGTAAAAGGAGTTGTTAACTTGAAAACTGCAGCTTCACATGACATCACAAGGTGGAACAGAGCATTTTGAATTTGGAGTTGTAAACAGACTAATAATAATGAAGATGCCTCCATTCCCGAATTTAGAAAGTTTTAGTTTACATTTTTAAAGGGTCCGTATCTATGTTGTCTTTTTTACAATCAACTAATTGACAACTTGAAAGGCGCACTGTTAACTTTTTTGTGGAGGTTCTGTCATCTGTTTGTTTCTATGGAGATGTCATTGCTCTGTCTGGAATGTTCCACAGTATAGCATTAACCAGCTCCACCTTACATTTGTTTAATTACAGGAGGTTTTATAGCTCAAAAACACCTAGAAAAACAGGCAATTTGACTGTGAACGGGGCACAAGCGCATCACAAGGTGGAACGGAGCATTTTGAGGTTTGGAGATGTAAACAGACTAATAATGAACTAATAAAATGTTACTCAGACGTGTGACTGAAACAAAACACAACTCCAGGTCTGTTTTTGATGAGGAAACAACATTATAACGCTGCTAAAAGCTCAAATGAGTCAGTTTTGCATAACATGGGACCTTTTAAAATGCATCGGAACATGACACAGCCCCATAATTCATTCCTGGGCAGGTTTTATCACTTTTGTTATCCTACAGATCTTACGGTGTGGTTGGAAAAATGACACTAGTAAAAAGGATCTGGTGCATCGTTAATAGATTTTCCCTGTGGATATTTCCCATTACAATACCGTGTAATTAAGAATGCAGGCTCCCGCGCCCATCAGAAAGTGACATCATCTAGGGCTGCTTCATTATGGGAAAAGTTAATAATAGTGGGATCTGAAAAAAACATTTATAGACTGACAGATTTTAACCTGGAGAGGAAGAAAATACTTTTAATTCGCCTGCTTGCCCTGATGAAAACCACATCAAGGTCGAAACGCGTTGGTATGTCTCTGACTCCTATATTACACAAAATTAACTCTTGTGAACTTTAAACCATGTTATAATGTCATTTTGTTTTATTCACACTTTGAGTAATTCTGGATTATTAGTCTGTAAGAATATAACAATATCCAAATCTCAGTACGATATTTTCACTATATGCATCTCAGGGTACGATATTTATTGCGATATTTTGTGGAAGGCAACAAAATTGTGAATGTATTATGCTGCTTTTTCCTCTTAAAACACCTTGACAAGACTTAATCCAAAGAACTAAGACTTAAAAGTGTTTAGAACTGTTATTACCTCCGCCAAGGAGGTTATGTTTTTGCCGGCGTTTGTCTGTTTGTTTGTTTGTTTGTTTGTCTGTTAGCAACATAACTCAAAAAGTTATGGACCGATTTTGATGAAATTTTCAGGATTTGTTGGAAACTGATTTCATTTTGGGGGTGATCCGGAAGAAATCCTGGATTCTGGATCACTTTGAAATTTTAGTTAACATTTTGGTAAATGGGGCCAAAAATTTTGTTTCTCAAAATCTCAGTTAATTATTGACCAAACCCCATGAAATTTGACTCAGGGATGGACAATGGGATCCTCTTTCATATTCCAAAGGCTGATCCGGATCTGATCCAGAAGACTGATTTTATCGCAATTTATATAAAAAATGGGGGTAGTCCTTGGCGGAGGTCTGCGCTCTCTGAGTGCTTTTCTAGTTTCTTCATGTAGTCTTCACTGAAATGGAGCAAAGGATCATGGTCTATGTAGTTCACTAGCTATTGCTGCACCATAACTCTTAATTTAAGCAAAGAGACTTGTAATTCGATATATTGTGATGGTCCACGATATTATTGTGAGAACTTTGACGATACGATGTCATAATATTTTCATTATTGTTACATCCCTACCTGGCGATATATCGATACAGCAGTCCCCGGTATTGATACTGTATCATCGCATTAAACAGTATATATTGATATTTCGATATTTTTGCACACCCCTAGTCATTACTCTGTCTGGAATGTTCCACAGTATGACATTAAAACTCTAACTTATATTTATTCAATTACAGGTGGTTTTATAGATCAAAAATCCCCAGAAAAAAAGCATTTTCACTATGAGTGCGGTCGCCTAGCCTGATTCATCAGCCGGTTTCACTTCGTAGAAACTATCTGACCTCGCAGTGTTGGAATTAGTTCGTTTGGCGGTAGGCGGGTACTTTTTTTATTTAACCAATCACTGTTATTTGGTCGTGATGTATGTAGTGCACCGCTAACTGGTATATTGAGCTTTTCCCAAATCCTGTAGGAAGAAGGACAATAACGTCTTTCCCCTTGATAAACTTCACCAAACATTCTCTTTGTTCCGGCTTTAAATCCTCGATCTCGGGAAACGTTGCCAACACAGAATGTATGTCTCTTCGCTGATTGGCTGGTGCCCGAACTAGCACTTGCGGGGTTTTTGCGAACCTTCTACTGTATTCTGATTCCTGACCTAGTCGCTGGAGAGAAATGAAATAGAGCGGAGGCACTGGGTGGCACCAGCCTGGCTACCGGTCGCCATGAAGATAGAAAAGTTTATTACGATACTGTGAAACATTCCAGACAAAGCAATAACATCTCCACTGAGAAAAGCATCTGACGGACCCTCCACGAGCAAAGTTACACACTGCAACTTATAAATTAGACTTTCACTATTCATTTTAACTTCTTTCATATCAAACCGTGCCGGCCTGACCCTGTCCCCTGGCCTGTTTCCATACTGTATTATATCTGTTACTTCACAGACACTGGCCTGGGCTATATTTACACCGGAGCTATGCAACAGTTGTCCCCCTCCTCTCTCCACAGGATCGCTTGCCTCTGGCCGTCGTCGGGAGCAACACCATCATCGAGGTCAACGGGAAGCGGGTGCGCGGACGGCAGTATCCCTGGGGCGTGGCCGAAGGTGAGGGGTCAAAGGTCCTCAAACGCCGATCAATAAATAGGCCGGGATCGTGTGACAAAACGATATTATAGATTCACTATTGTTGACGCTGAAATTGAGCTGGACGGGTCGGAATTCTGTGGTGGAATTTCCGGGTTAAAGGTTCAGTATTACGGAAAATTGACTCCTTAGCCGTGTTATAATCTGCATACATCAACAAGAACTTAACTGGCCTATCCACATGACACAAAAAACTGTCAAAAGTTACATTATTTTTTCACAATATCCTCAAAAAGTGAAGCCATTATTCTTCTCTAAAGTGTAATTGTGGTCAGCTGAAAGGACAACTTTTGTGGATCACAGGTTTGGATATTTCTTCTATTCACAAAATACTTTTAAATCTCCCATAGAGTTATATACATATATCCCCCTGTACTACATCTGAGATCATGTTGTTGAAATAGTAGTAGCAGGTAGTAGTAGTAGTAGTTGTTCTAGCAGTTGTTGTTGTTGTTGTTGTTTTTCTAGCAGTGGTAGTAGTAGTAGTACTGTAGTTGTAGTAGTAGTTGTTCTAGCAGTTGTTGTTGTTTTTGTTGTTTTTCTGGCAGTGCTAGTAGTAGTAGTAGTAGTACTGTAGTTGTAGTAGTAGTTGATCTAACAGTTGTTGTTGTTGAAGTTGTTGTTGTTGTTCTAGCAGTAGTAGTAGTAGTAGTGGTAATAGTGGTAGTAGTAGAAGTTGTAGTTCTAGCAGTTTTTACAGTAGTAGTAACAGTAATAGTTGTAGTAGTAGTAGTTGTTTTCTTGTTGTGGTAGTGGTAGTAGTAGTAGTAGTAGTAGTAGTAGTAGTTGTTGTTCTAGAAGTTGTAGTAGTTGTAGTTGTTGTTCTAACAGTTGTTGAAGTAGTAGTAATATTAGTAGTAGTTTATCTAGTAATTGTTGTAATAGTAGTAGTAGTTGTTCTAGCAATTGCAGTAGTAGTTAAAGTAGTAGTAGTAGTAGTAGTTGTAGTTGTTGTAGTAATAGTAGTTGTTGTAGTTGTTACAGTTGTTGAAGTAATAGTACTTGTTCTAGCAGTTGTAGTAGTTGTTTTGGCAGCTGTTGTAGTAGTAGCAGTTGATTTAGCAGTAGTAGTAGTAGTAGTTGTTTTTCTAGCAGTTGCAGTAGTAGTAGTAGTTGTTCTAGCAGTTGTTGTTATTCTTGTAGTAGTAGTAGTTGTTGTTGTTCTTGTAGTAGTAGTTGTTGTTGTTCTTGTAGTAGTAGTAGAAGTTGTTGTTCTAGCAGTTGTAGTAGTTGTAGTTGTTGTTCTAACAGTTGTTGAAGTAGTAGTTGTAGTTGTTCTAGCATTAGTAGTTGTAGTAGTACTAGTATAGTAGTAGTTCTTCTCACAGTTGTTGAAGTAGTAGTTTTTCTAGTAATTGTTGTAGTAGTAGTAGTAGTTGTTCTAGCAGTTGTTGTAGTAATAGTAGTAGTAGTAGTAGCAATAGTAGTTTTTCTAGCAACTGCAGTAGTAGTTGTAGTAGTTGTAGTTGTTGTAGTAATAGTACAGTTGTAGTAGTTGTTTTGGCAGTTGTTGTAGTAATAGTAGTAGTTGATCTAGCAGTAGTAGTAGTAGTTGTAGTAGTAGTTGTTGTTGTTGTTCTAGCAGTTGTAGTAGTAGTAACAGTTGTAGTTTTAGCAGTTTTTGTTGTAGTAGTTCTAGCATTTGTCAAAGTAGTAGTAGTAGTAGTAGTTCTAGCAGTAGTTGTAGCAGTTGTTGTCGCAGCTGTTGTAGTAGTAGCCATAGTAGTTGAAGTAATCTATTAGCACTCCTTGCAGTACTAGTTGTCAAACATATGTCACTTTTGAATACTTCATGTGAGTTGTGTTACATGAACTGATCTAAACCAACATTACAATCCGCCTTAAAGTAATTGTAAGTATATTTATTCTACTCTAAAGGCGTAATTGTTGTCAGCTGAGAGGAGATTTCATTTGTGAATCATGATATTTCCTTCAAAAATAGTACAAAATCATAACTGCGTTCCATCTGAGATCATGACGTCACATCTTTCTACACAGTACTCCTCTGTGTACTGTAGTTTGCGTTCACTTTTAAAACACAAACGCACAATATTTCCGCTTTTATTGAGTTATGGAGTCGACGTCATGTGGCGGATCGTGTACAAAGCCGTAATGGGAGACATGTGCTTCAGTTTTCCCCGTATCCACATGTGATCGCTCGTATTGATTGGAGCTGTTGCATCACGATCGCGTTGATGAAGTTGTTTTGGTGGGAGAACTAGAGATAAATCACCCCAAAAACATACTTTCATCCTAAAATTAGATTAGCAGATTATTTTTTCAGACCGAAGTTTGTTTTTATGATCTGTATAATTTGAGTAAACTGTCAGAAGACCAAGTGAACCTCATTAAACTATACTTATATTTTTGTGTGTAGAACTGGCTGTAGTAGCAGTAGTTGTTGTCAGTGATTGTAGTACTAGGAGTTGTTGTAACAGGTGGTAAAAGTAGCTGTAGTACTTGTAGTACTTGTAGTAGTGCATTTGTGGTTGCAGTATTAGTAATAGTAGGCAAACCTAGGTCCCTTGAATGGTTCTTCAGTTAAAATATTATATTACAGTCTAACTTAATTTAAAGTTTAAGTAATATAAAGTGTACACAGCAAAAACTACCACTACTACTACTACAACTACACCACTACTACTACTACAACTACACCACTACTACTACTACAACTACACTACTACTACTACTACTACAACTACACTACACTTCTACTGCTACAACTATACCACTTCTACTACTACAACTACACCACCACTACTACTACTACACCACTACTACTACTACAACTACACCACTACTACTACTAAAACTACACCACTACTACTACTACTACAACTACTACCACTTCTACTGCTACAACTATACCACTTCTACTACTACAACTACACCACCACTACTACAACTACACCACTACTACTACAACTACACCACTACTACTACAACTACACCACTACTACTACTACTACAACTACTACCACTTCTACTGCTACAACTACACCACTACTACTACTACTACTACTACTAC